>NW_018218163.1:0-6356 GCF_001263595.1 Phalaenopsis equestris | reverse complement strand
CCCCACACCAAAAATAGTGCCGACAATCTCGAAGGATTAGAATATGACGCTTTATTCCATTTAGGGTGGTTTTATACCTATCTCAAAGATTTACATAGAAAATTTGATGTCCTACTTTATTTAAGGTGGCCTTAAATGTATCTCAAAGATTTGTGTAGAGAATCGGATGCCTTACTCCGTTTAAAGTACCTATCCCAAAGATTTGTTTAGAGAATCAGATGCCTTACTACATTTAAGGTGGCCTTAAACCGATCTCAAAAGATGAGAATAGGATGCCTTACTCCATTTAAGGTTGCCTTATACCTATCTTAAAGATTTGTGTAGAGAATTGGATGCCTTACTCCATTTAAGGTGGCCTTAGACTGATCTCGAAAGATGAGAATATGATGCCTTGCTTCATTTAAGGAGTTCTTATACCTATCTCAAAGATTTGTACAGATAATCAGATGTTTACTCCATTTAAGGTGGCCTTAGATTGATCTTGAAGGATGAGAATAAGATGCCTTACACCATTTAAGGCGGTCTTATACCTATTTTGTAGATTTGTGTAGAGAATCTAAGGTGGTCTTATACCTATTTTGAAGATTTGTGTAGAGAATCATATGTCTTAATCCATTTAAGGTGGCCTTAGACCAATCTTGAAAGATGATATTAGGAAGCTTTACTCTATTTAAGGTGGTCTTATATATATTATGAAGATTTGGGTAGAGAATTGGATGCCTTACTCCATTTAAGGTGGTCTTAGACTGATCTCGAAAGATGACAATAGGATATATTACTCTATTTAAGGTGGCCTTATACCTATCATGAAGATTTGTGTAGAGAATCAGATGCCTTACTCCATTTAAGGTGGCCTTATACCGATCTCAAAGGATTAGAATAGGATGCTTTATTACATTTAAGGTGGTCTTATACCTACCACAAAGATTTGTGTAGAGAATCAGATGTCTTACTCTATTTAAGGTGGCCTTATACGTATCTCGAAGATTTGTGTAGAGAATCAGATGACTTACTCCATTTAAAGTACCTATCCTTAAGATTTGAGTAGAGAATCAGATGTCTTAATCCATTTAAGGTGGCCTTAGACCAATCTTGAAAGATGATATTAGGAAGCTTTACTCTATTTAAGGTGGTCTTATATATATTATGAAGATTTGGGTAGAGAATTGGATGCCTTACTCCATTTAAGGTGGTCTTAGACCGATCTCGAAAGATGACAATAGGATATATTACTCTATTTAAGGTGGCCTTGCCTTATACCTATCATAAGGTGGTCTTAGACCGATCTCGAAAGATGACAATAGGATATATTACTCCATTTAAGGTGGCCTTATATCGATCTCAAAGGATTAGAATAGGATGCTTTATTACATTTAAGGTGGTCTTATACCTATCACAAAGATTTGTGTAGAGAATTTGTGTAGAGAATCAGATGAGAATCAGATGTCTTACTCTATTTAAGGTGGCCTTATACGTATCTCGAAGATTTGTGTAGAGAATCAGATGACTTACTCCATTTAAAGTACCTATCCTTAAGATTTGAGTAGAGAATCAGATGTCTTAATCCATTTAAGGTGGCCTTAAACCAATCTCAAAATATGATAATAGGATACCTTACTCCATTTAAATTACCTATCTTGAATATTTTTGTAGAGAATTAGATGGCTTACTCCATTTAAGATGGCCTTAGATGGCCTTAAGGCCTTAAACCGATCTCAAAAGATGAGAATATGATGCCTTACTCCATTTAATGTGGTCTTATACCTATCTCAAAGATTTGTGTAGAGAATTCGATGCCTTACTCAATCTAAGGTGGCTTTAGACCCATCTCGAATGATGAGCATAGGATGCCTTACTCCATAGGATGTCTTACTCCATTTAAGTTGGTCTTATTCCTATCTCGAAGATTTGTATAGAGAATTAGATGTCTTACTCCATTTAAGGTGGCCTTAGACTGATCTCAAAAGATGAGAATAGGTTATCTTACTCCATTTAAGGTGGTCATATACCTATTTCAAAGATTTGCGGATGTCTTACTCCATTTAAGGTAGCCTTAGACCGATCTCAAAAGATTCGAATCTAGGATGCCTTACTCCATTAAAGGTGGTCTTAAACCAATCTTAAAGATTTGTGTAGAGAATCAGATGCCTTACTCCATTTAAGGTGGCCTTAGACCGATCTTGAAAGATGAGAATAGGATGTCTTACTCCATTTTATGTGGTCTTTAATGCGGGAGGATTTAGTGTGTTAATTTTGCAAATATTTTTAAATATTACAAAATAAACTCGGCAGATACAATAACAAATATGCAAATTAATCCCAACCAAAATAACTTGAGTTAAAATAATTTTATCTTTTAAATATCTTTAAACTACCAAATCCCCTTTAAAAATAACACAAATATACGTGTCACTCAAGTAATAAGGAGCTCTATAATTTTATCTTTTAAATATCTTTAAACTACCAAATCTCCTTTAAAAATAACACAAATATACATGTCACTCAAGTAATAAGCTCTATTGGAGTCCTAGATATCGATCCCAAAGGAAAGTTGGAAATGCCTATAAGTAAATTCTTAAGATTATAATGTAAAGTATAATTTTTAAAACTACAAAAAGTAAAGTACGGAATTTGAATATTAATTAACCAATGAATGCTAATTAAAATGCAGTTTAAAGACAAAGATAACTAAATTAAATACTAATCTTTCAAATGTGAACTTATGAAAACTAACTAAGTTTTTGTCACAAAAAGTTCAAATTTAAGGAAGCATCCTTCCCCTTTACAATGAGTATATGGATTGTGAAGAAATTAAAATCATTTGAAAATATTTATAAAAATTATTTTGTGCAAAATACGAGCAATCATAATCTTTAACCTCTTCCGAGTGCATAAAGAACATTGGCTAATCTTGAGTTTAGTCCCTAATTCCTTGGTTTGTTTAGTCACTAATTCCTTGGTTTGGCTCAGAGGATATCGATTGCTACTCCAGAGCTCCCACAAAATATCCAATTATGCAACCAACAAAATATATTTCCCTATTTATTTGCACACAACTCCATGGATGAAATACTCTATCATGAAATCTTATGTGATTCTCCCCAAGTTGTAGAAATCATAGCCCTTTTGGAATATATGTTTCTCAACACATTTTTACATTTCAACTGGTCAGATCAAAAAGTAGTTGAAGATCGGAGTTCAAATCATCACAAATTATTGACATTAAAAATTATATAAAAAAAATCAATTCTTCACAAAACCATATCTCAAAGTAGGGAGAAGGACAAAGAAGACTACCCAGAATTCATGAGAAAGATATGATAAAATATGGATTTCATATATAAAAACAAGTTTACAAAATAAAATATATAAAAACAAGTTTACAAAGTTTACAAAATAAAAGAAATAACAGACACAACTTATCTCACAATCCTTCTCAAGCAAATCCCTAGAAGTTCTCTCCAAGTCTTTCTCTCTTTACAAGAACTCTCAATTCTTTCTTAGAAGTGTAATGAAGAAGAAATCTCTCATCTTCCCTCTCCTCTTTCAATCCTTGAAGAAAATCTACAAGCCCTAGACTTTCTTTCTTTCTTTCTATCTCTTCTTACCACCCTCCTTTACACACCACTCCAACTCTCTTCAAGCCCTAGAATTCCCTCTCTATTATCAAAGGCTGCCTCCTTCCAAAAAGAATTCAAAATTCCCTCCAAAATTCTATCCAAAAGTCAATTCATTTGAATTCAAAAGACATTTCCATTGATACAAGAGACATATCCCTCCATAAAAGAACCTTCCAAAGTGTCTAGATGCATTGAATCGCTCCAAAGTGTGTTTAGAACAAGTGTCCCTTTAAAAATTCGCACAAAATTCATCTTGAACCACCTTAATCCACAAAAAGTTGTCTCTGGAACATCTTGCACCAGCTCTCTGTCAAATGACGCATCATGCGCCAATCTAGCGCATCTTGTGCAAGTTTGTTGAAGACCGCGTTGTTCTGGGTTTTGGTGCATCTTGTGCCAATTTGGCGCAAGTTGCACCAGTTCTCTGTATATTGGCACATCTTGCACTAGTTTCTCAAAATTCCTTATTTTGGCTCCACATTTCGTCCTTTTTTCTAATTTTAATCCAAATACTTTAAATTGATATATCTGCAACAAAAACATGAAATTACCCTACTTTAAAGTGCAATATCACCAAAAATATCCATAAAATGTATACTTAAAATATTATATTATTATGGTGTATTAGTCGTATACCTATCTCAAATATTTGTGTCACAATAGGAAGGGAAGCTCAGGGATTCACATCCAGCCGAAGCGATAACAAAAGAGAATCAGAATTTGGGTATTGACCCGAGAACATTGCAAGAAGATTGTAGAGAATTTGTGGTGTTGAGTTAATGAATATATGGAATGTGAAGATTGACAGTGGTGCACAAAGATTTGTGGATTTTTGTGAGGAGTGTCAAACTCTGTGGGAGATTGTGAAGAATTTATGTAGACAGTTGAATTCATGCTACAAAATTACAAAGTGTGAGACTCCAAATTTGAGATGAATTGGTTTATCATTTTTATAATTTTTCTTGTTACCTTCGCTATCATTTTTTTATTTGGATATCTTTTCAGATTTAATTTTTTTATCAATTCACCTTTCAATTTTGAATTTTAATTTTATTATTAGACCTTATTTGTATCATTCTTTATTCCTTATAACTTAGTACCAACATGAGGTTATGCAGCTTTTCATCAATCGCACAAAAAGGTAATTTAGAAAACATTTTGAAAGGAACTTCATTAATTCTACTTCAAATATGTAGTACAACTAATCATGTTGGAACTATCAAAAGGCAACATGCTGAGTACCTATGAAATATCATCTATCATATCTACTTTGCTCTGATAAAGTACAAAAGTGTAACAACTGTCCATCTGCCTCATTTATATGTCTGTCCCATGGGGTAACCTGGTTATCAAGCTAACCTTCTAAGCCACGTTTCGGGACAAGAGTTCCTTTCGCATGCACTTAATAATATAGCTATCTCATACCTCATACGAGTGTACTCCTCCAATTCCGGATCTGGATGAAATCTGTATGGCACCTTGCTATCGTCCATTCTTCTTAGTGTGATGGAAACCCTATGAAGCGTCACTCTAGGAATGCAATGTTTTGCTAAATTTGCTCCATTTCCTTTTAGGATTAGCACTGCGCCAGCTAGAAGTAGAATCTTGATGGATCCTCTGAACTCTCTGAGGCTAACAATATCAATTTATTTTCTGAATAGATTATTGCTCTTGCTCTTGAATGATACTGTATAAAAAGGTTTGACAAATTTGTGGTGATCTATGTGGGGAGGAAGGTAATCCCCTACTTCGTAACTGTTGATGATACAACTATTTAGAATGCAATCTACTAGAAATATGCTCTATCTAACTATTCTCTTGATCATTCATTTTATTGCAGATGGAAGAGGATCCACCTTTTTGTATCTTAAGATCCTTGGGGGGCTCCCTTTCCTGGCCTTAACAACATTATAGCAGCATCCACACTAGATAGTATTTCTACCTTCCCCTACATCCACTTTTACGGATCAACATATGTCTTCTTCTTCAGTAACCCAGCTCGACCTCTGTCTCTAAGATTGAAAACACAGTCCAGAATCTTTCTTTCATCAATTTTTGAGAATACATCTGTTTGTAACTCCAATACTTCCAAGATATTGATGAATTTCCCTTAGATTTCTTCATAGTAATCAAACTCTTGCTTTTGAACCTGACGTATCTTCTCAAGCTCAGCTTTAGGTATCATCCGTAACTGTTGGGACTGCACCTTTGAGTGAACTTTTGAAGGAATCCAAGACGGTCCAGGTTCTGCAAATTGTGGAATGTATGGCTCAACATCTGGGTGCTCAACACTCCTAAACCTCATTCATGCAGTTGTATAATGTCACATTGGTATACGACCACCTTAAATGAACAAGAGCAATAGCAAATTATTATTTAAGCAGATTGTAAATTTTACATGTGCAAGCATTTTATTTTACTTAATTTAGCAAAATATCAAAATTTAAAGAAGAAGATTTAGATGTGCAAAATTCAAAATTTTATTTTATTAAGATTAATTTTGTTACAAAATTCTAGACACAGTCATAGACACTGGCCAAAGAAACATCCTCAGAATGAGTATCACTTTCAAAAAATCAGCCTTGAGAACATTAAGTTGAATATTTCTTCAAATATCGCCCATTGACCAGTAGCATGGGCAGAGAACATTAAGTTGCATAATATTTCTTCAAATATCTCCCATTGACCAGTAGCATGGGCCTTTCGCCTTGGAAATCCACTAACTAGTAAGATCCT
>NW_018218162.1:5188-6557 GCF_001263595.1 Phalaenopsis equestris | reverse complement strand
TGAAGTTCCATGGGGGTGGCTCTCACTTTTGAGCTTCTCTCTCGACTAGGCCAGCCGACCATGGTAGGGAGAGGTGGCTAGGTGTTCAGGGCCGCCATGTCTGTCAAAGCAATTTAATGCAATGGGGTTTAGTTTTGGTAAGGGTATCTTAAGCATGTGTATTTTTGGAAATAAGATCCCTTAATTTGGGTGACTTTTGGTCCATGGATCATCTAGCTTGGGTTAGATGGGTTTTGGCTTAGTCTTAGGGTCTAACCAATGGCTGAGGTGGAGTTAATTTGACTGCTTTAAAGTGGTTTGGTCATGTTTAGTGCATGGGTCCAGGTGATCAAAGCTTGGGTTTTGGCTAGGTTAGTCATGTCAATTGACCCAGTTTATTGATCAACATTGTGTAGATGATTGTTATGAAGATTTTTGGTGAAGGGTTGAAGTGATTTTGAGTTCAATTGGTAAGTCAATTTGAAGGATTTTTGAAATTTGGTCAATTTGGGAATGTTGGGCTAGACATGGGTCTAGGTTGGGCTAACCTTGGGCTAAGTCCAAATTTAATGGTTCAAATGATCAAGGGAGATGTTGTGAAGATTTTTCTTGCAGAAATAGAGTGGAAATTTTGGGGTATTGGTGAGATTTTGAGACATGGCCAATTTGGGGCAAATTTGGGGCTTTTGGACTTGGGATGAAATGAAATGAAATTGAGGCCTCACCAAGGCCAATTGAAGGTCAATTTTGATGTATGGGGATGTTATGAAGGTTTTTTCAACATAAATTGTGGCAAATGGAGTAGGCCATGGGTTCAATTTTATGGAACCAAGTCATGGGGCCAAAATTGGGGTTTTTGGTTTAGCTCAAAATTGCGTTCAAATCATGAACCAACTGAGCTTGGATTTGGTCTAGATTGGTCACATCAAGAGTGAATTTGTATTTTAGAATTGAAATTAGGATTAATTATGGGGTAAATTGAGACCAATTGGCTAGACATTTGAGGTAATTTGGGGAAAATATGGGCCTTTAAAGGGCAATTTGGGGGTTTTCGTCGAAGATGGTCAAATTGGTCAAATTGGGTTATGTGATAGTTGAGAAAAATGAAATTGGTAATATTTGGGAGGTTTTGGGATTTTCTTGGGATTTTTTAGAATTTTTAGAATTTTGGGTAAGGAGGGTTATTTTGGTAATTTGGCCTATTTTGGTGATTTTGGGTAGTTTGGGTGTTTTCGCGGTGTTTGAAATGATTTTTGAACAAATTTGGGTATTTTGGGTAAACTTGGGAATTTTGGCGAAATTTGGGGTCCCAAAGGTATCTAAGTAATTTGGGGGAATTTAGGGGCAAAAGGATAGGTTGGGTATCTTGGTAGAGTTGGAGTGCCAACCA
>NW_018218162.1:3862-4477 GCF_001263595.1 Phalaenopsis equestris | reverse complement strand
TTTCTTTTTCTTTTCTTTTTTTCTTTTCTTTTTCAGGCAAGGATTACTATATCTGGATAGACCTTTAATGAGTTTGAATTCCACTTTTCTTTTCCTAAAGTAAAGTTTTGATGCAAGTCTTTTACTTATAAATAAAATAATAGTTTTGAAAATTATTTTAATAAAAGAAATTTAAGTATTAAAAATTAAAGTCTAAGTTATCTAAAATTTTTAAAAATACAATTTTTTTTACTAAAGGTAGTTACTTATATTAATCATTTTCTCATCTAAAAACTTTTTAACTTCAAGTTTTTATTCATTACTAAAAATTTTAGATAAATTTTCTTACTTATTTCTAAAATCAAATTTTACTTCCCTAATATAACTTCATATACATAATCAATTTTTTCAAATCAAATTCACTTGTAGCACATTTGAGAACAAATAAAATTCCAGTTTTGAAAATTTCTTTCATCCCCCCAAATTTCCCCCCAAACTTAAATTTTAACAGATTAAACAGTTTAACGTTAGATATATATAAGCAGAAATGATAAAAATTGAAATAATATGCTAACATAAATTTTAACATCCTAATTATACAAGTATAAAACTAAAGACAGGAGTAAAATTAATTTT
>NW_018218162.1:764-3810 GCF_001263595.1 Phalaenopsis equestris | reverse complement strand
TAAACTTTTCAAAAGACATAGAATCAAGTTCAATCCTAATCTAACTAAAACAATATTAAACACATATCAACAGTTACTACCCTATAATGTTAAAATAGGCCACTAACAAAACACAACATCACAATAACAATATAAAAGGTCCCAAACATAACATAGTACATAGTTCAAATCAACACAAAATAAATGTAGCAGTACTACATCACATAGTCTTCAACATAAACAAACATAAAAATATCTCAATCATACTCCTCATCATCAGAATCACCGCTATACCACTTTTTTGTAGGCTCATAATCAGGATATCGAGGATTTGGAGGAAATTGCACTCCAAGGTCACCTCTAATTAGGCTCTCCAAAGTTGAGTGGAATTTCTCTTCATAATCACTCTTTCTCCTATTATAACTGTTAGTATGATCTGCAAAATGCTCTAAATTTTGTACCTTATCAGTGGTAAAATTGATATTATACATCATCTTCTATAATAACTCATCTTGAGTATCAGTAGACTCACCTCGAGATGTAGAAGAATGAAAGGTAGATGGTCTAGAAGTAGAAGTAGCAGAAATCTCAATTCCATAGCTTCTGGAAAATCCTCCTCTCCAGCCAAAAATTGAATGCTCAGAATAAGTTTTCACATTCACCTTAGTGATGGGCTTTAGAGGTAATAACACTTCCTCCCAGCTATCATATTTAACTCCAGCCTGCTCACACAAAGAAAAGATCAAGGAAGCAAATCCCAGACCTGCAGTTGTAATAGTTGTATCAGAACTGATGATAGTCTGACAGATTAAAGCTCCAATGTTGATGAGCTTTCCCTCTTGAATACAATAGTTCAACCTGAATCTTTCTCTGGTCACTTCACTGAGATGATTGGTCCAAAGCAGACGAGCGGAAACACGAGCAGAAATGAAATAGTGTCAGGCATTTGTAGGTGCACATAACTTTGAAGTTGGGAAGTTAACTCTCCTTTCATTAGTTATCTTCCAAAGTCCTCTCCCAACAGTTAAGTAAAAAATAATCTCGTCTAATTCTGCTTCAGTGGGATTATAATTTGCATAAAAATATAATGTATCCGGTGGTAAATGATAAAACAAGTTGATTACCTCTGGCGAAAAAGGTGTCAACTTCCCTTAAACCGCAACTTCCCTTGAACCGTGACTCAATTTTCTTCAGCTTCAAGGAGATTTGCATAGAACTCCCTCACAACAAATATAATTTCCACAGTAGAGAAACAACAAAATTGTTCTCACTATCGGCGAACAATTAAATCTTCCACATCTCCACCCGGATTTCTAAAACATCGCTCCTGAATCAGTTTGCGTGATTGCAATGCATCATTATACCGATCTTGAGCTTTTGAACTAACAAATTTACTTGAATCGAAAGGGGCTTTGCCTTTGCTCCTCTTCATTCTTGGTGTCATTCTACAAATTTGATAAATTCCAATAATAACTTCAAAAATCAAGTTTAAATCACTAAACTAAACTTCCAAAAGCACAAACTAAACTTCCCATGCAATTTCCATAGATTTCTCCTCATTTTCACCATGAATAGTGAATTTTCAAATTTCTCCAAATGTGTTCAAAATACATGGTGAAAATCCAAAATTTTAACATGGAAGTAAAGCTATTACCTCAAAGAACTTGAATTTTTCACTTAATTCCACCAAGAAATCTTTACTTTAGATATCCCCTACCCCTAAAAAATCCCAAAATCGAGAGGAAGAAGGTGACGGTGGAGTTAAAAATGGTAATTTCTGGCTCAAAAATTCACTTTTAACATTTCGTGAACTAGTTTTTTATGAACCAGTGCTTAAGCGCGATTAAGTGGCGCTTAGGTGTCTGTCTCTCGAGTTTGCTCGCGCTTAAGCGCAAGATGTGGAGCTTAGGCGCCAGTGTACGATTTTCAAAAATTTTAAATTAAAGTAAAATGCACTATTTGATTAAGTAAACCACCCATAAATGGTCTCATAGAACTTAAATGACTATTTTCAACTTCCTATAACTCTCATTTATCTCAAAATTCTCCTTAATAACTATTTCAATTCGAGGCTAAAACAACACAAAATTTCACACAAACAAACTTATATTAATTCTAAAATGAGTACAAATACATTTAAACTCTTAGTTCTCATTCCAAATAGTCTTGGATGAGAAAATTTTCCTAAATACAAACACTTAAAAATCTTTCACAATTAAACACCTAAGTAACACAAACACTAAAAGCAAGTCTTAAACACTAAAACACTTAAAGACAACGACTTTAAACACACAAAAACATAACTTTAAACATAGAACTTAATTCCATTCTTTATTAAAAGGAACAAATTTAGGACTTTCGTTAGTCTCTAAACGGACAGTGTATATAAAGTTGACAAAACACACGGTGGTGACGTGCTCTGATGCAATCTTCTTCGATTCACTTCGGCTTAAGAAACATCTACTTATCCGCTTCTTCTATATAACTAGTGTCGCTAAATTGAATTTTCAATTGCCATCCAATATGCTCAAGATGTGCATGAATCTCCAATACCTTAGTCTCCAGTACAAACATGGTATTTTCAATTTTGTTGATCTTCTTGATATCCCTTCAATACTAACGGCTAAGAAACTGTTATACATCTCTTGTCCACTTTGACTAATGACTTTCTTCCTCATGGTCTCCTCCTTCTTCAAATTCATCTCCCATGAAGACATCATCTTAAAATCTATCTCTCTCTCTTAGACTTTAGGGCTAGAAATGATCTAGGGTGAAATTCCTTCACTAAACCCTTCTATTCATAGGCCTAAATCCTTTCAATAACTCCTAGACATGTTTAGAAATTACCTTGGAATGTTATTGCAAACTTCTACTTAGTTTTCCCTTCTAGAATATTAATTTCACACATGTTTTTAAATTGTCGCGCTTAAACGCTGAATTTGGCGCTTAAGCGCCAGTGCACATTTTTGCACTAGTCAACTTAACGTCCAAATTCTCATTTTAACATGTATAGATCACTAAATAAAGT
Organism: Phalaenopsis equestris; assembly: GCF_001263595.1. Taxonomy (NCBI): domain Eukaryota; kingdom Viridiplantae; phylum Streptophyta; class Magnoliopsida; order Asparagales; family Orchidaceae; genus Phalaenopsis; species Phalaenopsis equestris. The sequence continues at coordinate 803 of NW_018218162.1, read as the reverse complement.
CTTAAAATCAATACTAACACATAATAGTCTCAAAAATAC
>NW_018218162.1:0-411 GCF_001263595.1 Phalaenopsis equestris | reverse complement strand
TGAAAATTTTTAGTAAGAATCCTTCGATCATGCCACATCTTCATCTTTTCTTTATAAATTTTGGCACTTTCCTAAGATTCATTCCTTATCTCTTCAGACTCATTTAATTGTAACAATATTTTCTCACAAGTATCTTTCAAATTGTAATTGAACTCTATAATCGCCCAATATGTCTTATGCTCAAGTTCAACTGGTAAGTGACAAGCTTTTCCAAATAGCTTTTCCAAATATTAGCCTTTCCAAATATTAGCCTCTATGGGGACATTCTTATAGGAGTTTTGTATGCAGTCCTATAAGCCCACAAAGCATAGTCAAGTTTAACTGACCAATCCATTTTTTGTTGGATTCACAGTTTTTTCCATAATTTTTTTAATGTCTCGATTGGATAATTCAACCAAACAACTTGTCTGA
>NW_018218161.1:4100-14909 GCF_001263595.1 Phalaenopsis equestris | reverse complement strand
ACCCATTGCTTGGCTTGGGGTGTTTGGCTTCAAGTCAGTATGTCTGATTTGGTTGACAAGACTTAGTCGGTGTTGTCTGTTGGTTGAACATTATTGCCTTTGAGTTGGACGGACTAGTTTGGTTGGCTGAGTTAGTCTGGCTATTCATGCTTGATAATAGATGTGAGAGCATCTGGAGATTCCTAATATCATTGGAGATGTTGAGGGACTAGCTCTTTCATTTTGTCAGTTTCTCGGTGATTTGCTCAGATCTCTCTTTGTTTCATTTCTAACCAACTTGCCTAAGCAAGTAGCTAAAAAGTTAAGAAAGCATAAATGCTTACTTTGCTTTGCAAAAATCGTGAATGAATGTATATAAGTCAAAGAAAATCTAATATATATGCAAGATTAAACTAACAAGAAATAAAAGAAAACTAAAAGACACTAACTTCCATTCACTAATGATTCGGCCCTCGAGGACAGAGTATAGATATCACTCGACCCTATGACTCGACCTACGGCAAGGTTAATCGAAGTTCTCTGTTTCCTTCAAAAATAAAAATTTATCAATTTATTTATGAACATATTTTAAATGCCCATTTTTTGGCAGGAATAAGCGCACCCCAAAAGAACTAGTCAGAGATGTTACATTGCCCTAAAAGATGGGTCTCCACAAAAAATACCATAAGGCCGCTTAATTTCTTTTTACAACAAATATACATAAGAGTTCAAATAACTCCAAATTTTTTGCTTAACAAAACAAAAGGGAAAAATAACCGAGGACGGAGACTGATTAAGCTTCGGAGTTCTCGTCGGAGGCGTAACCACTGGTCACCGGAGTCAGCATCGTCGAGCTGGCTTCTGATTTTTGCAGCCGCCTTCTTTCGTTGCGTGAAGTGCTGGGAATGATTGAACGAACTAAGCTTCCGAAGATCCTGGCCTTCACTTGACCCCTCCTTGGTAGAGACTTCCCTTTCTTCTCAAATTGCTGCTTTTGTTGCTCCATTTCTTGAAGCCAACAGAACTAAAAGTCTTGCGCTCGGGTTTATGTAGGAGGTGAAGAGATGGTTGTTTACAAGAGAGTGGTACTGGTGAGTTTTTATTTATAGCTTGTTTACTTGGACAGCAAGATTTCCAGTGCTAGACTTTTGGAGGAACCTTCGAAACTTTCAAAGGAAGCTAATGGAGTGATGGCAAAAGACTTGGTCAGCAGGACAATCCATGTGGGGTAATTGATTTTCTATGACATCATTGGTTTGGTAATCAAAAGATCCGCTTTAACTGGAATAAGTGAAATTGACAATATTGTCAATGAATATGCAGTTTAAAAAATGAGATTTGACCATTGAATTGTAAAAAGTTATGTATGTAATGACCTCACTATTTATTTTCTAACAGGGTTCACCTTCAATAACCACGTTTTCTTTATTTGTTAATTAATACGAATAAATTACTGTAGTTTTGTGAAATGACGTTGAGAATGAATATTTTAGTTATTGTCGTGGAGGAAATCTGCAATTTGAAATCAGTTATTTGTCCACTTTATCAAAAAAATTGATTTTTTTCTCTTTATTGTCCTTTTAAAATATTTTTTAATAAGGGCAACGGGATACCATTAAGGGTCCGTTGGGGACAACTTATACGTGCGACCGTACTGTTTGGTTCGCGCATTTCACCAGCTTATCCGAAATTATGTTTGGATTTTTACACTAAACGCAGACCGCAGGTCGACTTCTGCGGTTGGCCCGCGGGCCGCGTTTCAGGATAAACAGTTATTCCTGAAACGCACAAGCTGCCCAAACAGACCATAAGTTTGGGTTGCAGAGTGATTCACGTTGTGAACTTTAAAATATTATTCTAAAATAATCAGCTAAAAGTTCTAAATAATATTTATTTATTACGATTATCAATTTATTTACAAGAGCCCAAATAAATTGTCCTGGGTGCCATGTCATGACAACAAAGCTTAGAAAAATGTATTGAGTTTGGAGCCCATGATGGCATAAAAGATAGGTTTATATATATAAGAGAAGCCGATAATATACAACACAAAGTTGCCAAAGATCATTTAGGGAAGCCCTCTTCACTTTCTCTTCAAATTCTATAAAAAGGGAGCTAAATTTCAAATTTTCTCAACCCTAAGTAATTAAAGACAGTTATGAATAAAGAAGAGTTGGGCCCCTTACAAATGTGGTGGATGTGACTGAACAACAGATAAAAATAATTCACTTTGTGAGATACAGGACAAGAATATCAAAATCCTACGGTGGCAAAATTAAATCCACTAGAAGAGCACATGCATTTATAGTGTCTCTCCCACATACATCACCATATGCAAGTGGATAGATGCTTGTACACTTCATGAGAAGGTGGTCCACATATAAAACCACCAAGTGCACACTTCTCTTCCGTGAGTGTCGTGACACCACACACTATACAACACTGCCTAGGGATGTCGTAGGTATATCATGCTGTGCTTGGTACGAGTTATGCTCCTTAGCTACTAAACTCATGCATGGCACAATGTATGTCCACCTAAGTCACACTTGCATGAACCATATTACATAGCATGTTTGAGAATTTGCATGTGGTATGCTTGTTTGCTTGCCTTGGGTCATGTTGCACTTATTGCATGTTTGCATGCACTCATTTTGGTGTCCCTCGGATATGGAGTAATTTTTTTATCGGTATTCTATATTCAATGCAAACCCATTAGTGGCATTTGTCTGCTCATTGCATGACATCCGACTTAGGTTCCTGGGGATGGCGAAATTCCTCTTTGTAGGTAGCATGAACCCGATATACTTGCTTTGTGTTTGTCATATTCATGTGACATTCTTGCATTCATATTTGCATGATGTGACTCACCTTTTGGCATTTGTTGTGATTATTTGTGCTTAAGTCAAATAATCACAATGTGTTGAGTCTTTGCATATTTGACCTCGACTATTTATAGGCAACAATACAACAATGTATGCAATTATACTCTTCACTTATCTTTCATACTTTACAACAGCACCAAAGACTTGATCCTGAAGATAATAAGAATTCTACTTATATATATATATATATATATATATATTGAAACAGCCTTACCAAGTTTGTTGGGATCTATTTTCCTCGGTGCTTTATCTCGCACACTTCCTTATCCTAATTCAATAAAATTTTCTATTAACATATATATATATATTGAGATACTACGCAAGTATACGTATCGTTATCAAGTACTATAAGACTTTTTTATTAAGCCCGAATATTGAACCTACAGAGATCACAATATGCACTATTAAGTAACAAACTTCTATTTCAAAAAGATAATTACTTAAACTAAAGATATTATCACAGTATATTATCACAGTAATTAAAGTCACAATAATTTAAGTTCAATTCTTTTTGATATTTTTTGATATTTAGACAATACAATAATAACTTCTAAAGATAACTTGAGTTTTTGTACGATAAGAAGCACTGAATACTAAATATTGTTTTTCCCTATCATGAATCAGTAACAAGTATAGGAATTCAGTTATGGAAGTATGCAAAATTGTGTTGTGTCAAATAAAAGCAATATTATTTTTTCCCTTTATTAGAGATGCTATAAAGAATATTGGTTAATTTAAAGTTTGAATAGTTCTTAAGACCGGCTAGGCAGAGAAGATACCAGCTATCACTCTAGAGTTCACTCGATTCCCTCTATCTAGCGTATCAAAACTTAAAACAATAAACCAAGTTGGGGGTTTTCACCTGTCACTTTAATGTTTTCTAACTCTACACCTTTCAATGATTATTTCCCTATTTATTTGCACTCAATCATATGAATTACATTCTCATCCATACAATCTCATGTGATTCTTTCCAATTGTTGACTGAGACAATACCATCCCGGTTCTTACATGTTCTCACAACAAATTTTAATATCTCGATGAGCCAAATAAGAAGTAAATGAAGTACATAGAGTTAAATCATCACATCTTCTTCCGATATTAAAGATCAATACTCTCCACAACTTCCATCCAATACTTTATTTACTTATCATTTTAAAGAAAAAGATAAAGAAAACTAATCAGAATTCTTGGAGAAAAAAAACCACACTTTAGTTTAAAAGCAGAAATCATTATAAAACCAACAAAAAGTCTTAATTAAAACTAAATGTAGTAACAAAAAGATAAAAACTTATCTCAAAGCCTCCACCAAACTTGAAGTTCCTTTGAATCTCTTCACTTCTTATATCACTCTTAAATCTCAAAAGATAGAAACTAAAACTAAAATAAAGATAGATATTGAAGTCTTACAGTCTCTCTCAGAAATCACATCAAAGAAGAATCTAAAAGAAACACTTAAAGAAACTATTAGCAGCCCTTGAAGAGACTAGAAGCCGCCCTTGATGAGACTAGAAGTAGCCCTTGAGGAGACTAGAAGAATCCCTTAAGAAGTCGCAAGCCTCTCTTTTTATAATTTTCCAAGTGGTTCCTTGATATCTCTTTAGAATGTGTCCAAATTCAATGTATTCTCCAAAGGATGTCTCCCTTCACAAGTCTTTTAACCATATTTTTGTTTCTAGTGGTCATAACCACCCACTTTAGCTAATAGGTGCCTCAAATGTTCCTTCAAAATTTGTCAAAATGGATTAACCCGTCAAGTAACTATTCCGTCAAGTAACTATTTCGGGCGCTTAAGCGCGGGGCCTTTGGCGCTTAGGTGCGGCCTTGTCTGTTCTATCGATCGAATCTGACGCATAGGCGCCAAAATACTTTTACTTGCATTTTTGCTCCATATTTGATCCTTTTTCACTCTTTTTGTCATTTTTCACCATTTTAGTTGTACCTGAAGAAAAAAAACACACAAATATCTTTCATTAAAACAAAATATCTCAAAAATAGGTATAAAAATATGTATAAAAACATTATATATTTTAGGTGTATCAAAATCCTCTAAACTTAAAATGTTACTTGTCCTCAAGTGACACTTCAATCTTTAAAAACTAAATAAGTATGATTATGTATATGAGTTTCTTTAGGAGGTTGTTTTAGAAATATAGTTGTCTAATTTAGAAAAAATTCTAGTGAATGAGACCAACTTAAAGTTTAGAAATTCTTAAAGTGAAGAAGTATGAAAAATATGAGTTCCTATCTAATTCAGAAATACTTGTAAATTTTTCAAATATATAACTTAGACATTTTATTTCCTTCACTTAAAAATTTTTATTAAGTATAATTTTACTTACTATATTATATCCTTAAGCTTAAGAGTTTCTCAAGTCTTCTACTTTAAAAAAATCAGATGTGGAACCAATTTTTGATTAGGCACTAATCCTCAAGCTTCTCCTCCCTTTTCTTTTCTTTTTCTTTCCTTTTTCTTTTTCTTTTCTTTTTCTTTTTCTTTTTCTTCTTTTTTAGGCAAGGATTACTATATTTAGATTGGCCTTTAATAATTTTGAATTCCACTCCTCCCTTCCTAAAGAAAAGAATTGATATTTTTTGTTACTTCAAAACATAATAATAGCTTATAAAAAATATTTTTAATAAAAGAAATTTAAGTTTCAAAAATAAAAGTCTAATCCTTCCATATTTTTCAAAAATACAATATCTCCTACTAAAGATAGCTACACAATATTTATCATTTCTACAATTAAAAACTTTTACTTTAAATTTTTTTAGATTACTCATAAAATTTTAACTAAATTTTCTTACTCATTTCTATAATCAAAATTTTACTTCCCTAATATAACTTCATATACATGATCATTTTTCTTTTAGTCAAATTCAGTTGTAGCAGAATTAAAAACAAATAAACTTTTAAGTTTCTTAAATATTTTTCATTCCCCCCCAAACTTAAATTTTTGACATAAATAAAGCATTTAGCATCTTTAACATTTTAGCATCAGATATATATAAGCAGGAATTAAATTTAAATACATGCTTACAAGAATTTTTACACCTTATTGATATAAGTACACAAATTTAAAATAGGAGTAAAACTATTTTTGATCAAATTTTTATCATTTTAATTTTAATTTAACATGTAGAGATTTATAAGACTTCTAAGTAGTGGGTAACAACATATAAGCAAACAAACACACTGACTTTGACTTCACAATCTCAGCATAAAAACAGACACATTGATATAAAAGAAAAGACAGGGCAACAACTTTTGAAATTGAAGTTAAAACTAAAGCTAGTAAGATATTTAACTTTCCTAATACTCAGAAATAAGTTCAATACCAACTAATTAAAGCACACTACACATCTTACTTCACACAACTACTACCATAAAATCTAATCGCAATACTAAAAACAAAACACAAAACACAATTTTGCTTTAACAATTAAACATAACACCTCAACACAACAAAATATCTACAACAACAATAACAAAAAAGTACAACAGTAGCAAGTTCACATAATACAGTACTTCAAATTATTACAAATTTAAAACAACCTTAGTCCTCCTCCTCACCATCATTACTGTCACCGAGATCCCGGAAAATATAGTTGTAAAATTTATAAAGTTGACTTCACTTTGCAACGGTGTCAAAAACTTGATGTGGTATTTTATGAATAATAATGTTAAGCACTTAAAGTTGGGATTCTACGCAAATATACATATCATTATCAAGTAATATAAGACTTTCTGTTTAAGTCCCAAATATCGATTCCAAGAGAAATGTTTAAATTTGAAATGATAAATTAACTAGGAAATTTACAGAAATCAAACAAAATTACTGTCACTAATTTCAAAAGTTTAAGATATTATCAAATCTAAATTCTTTACTTCCAACATAATTTAAAAGCAGGTTAAAATTAATAACTACTAAACTATATTTATGTGATGAAGTTTTCTAATATGAAAAAGCATCTTTCCCACTATAATAATTTTTTGGTGAAAGTTAAATATGTATTGTGTCAAATAGGAGAAATCTTAATTCTCTACCCTGATTCAGTGTAATAGAAAATCATTGGCTAATCTCAGGTTTAGCCCCTAAATCTGTGGTTAGGCTAGTAGGATACTGGCTCTCACTCCAGAGCTCTCCCATTCCTTCCCCTGAAGGCTAACTCTAGCTTTAGTTCTTAAACACTAAGATCAAATTGGGGATTTTTAGTCTGTCACCTTAGAAACCTCTAATTCTACACCCAATAAAGTATATTTTTCTATTTATTTGCACTTAATTCTATGAACAAAATACTTCTTCATGGACTTAAATGTGATTCTCACTCTGTTGTAGAACGCATACTCCATTTCCCGGATCATATGTTTCACAACATATTTTAACAATTCAATTGGAGAGATAAAAAATTAAAGGAATCTCTTCATTTCACCATATCTCATAGTAGGGAGAAAGATAAAGGAATCTACTCAGACTTCATGAGAAAGATATAACAAAACACAAATTTCATATATAAAATAGATTTCATACAAGAATAATAAACAAATAACACTTATCCGAAACTCTTTCTCAAAGAAAAACCTTTGTAGCCTCTCTTAGGAAATGTAGGAAGAAGTAATCTCTCACTTCTCTTCCTCTCCAACAATTCTTAGAGAAGAATTCACACTTTAACTCACCCCAAAAACTCAAAACTATAAAAATAATAACTCACAAATGGTGTGAAATGATGTAGAATGTAGGTGCGTGAAGAGGAAATTGAAATGAGTGGAAGAAGTTGAAATGGTGCGAAGGGGAGGGGGGTTTCTGGGGGTTTCTGATCAAATTTCAGGGGAGGGGGGTTTCTGATCAAATTTCAGCCCTAAATAGAGTTCTCCAATAGGTGCATCCAGGTGCATCCAAAACTCTTCAAAAAACGTCCAAATTCATCGAATCTTCTAGAAACAGGCTTTGCATCGACACTGGCGCCGTCGATGTCATAGGCCATCTAATTAATTCCTTTGTCTCTGTCAAACGACACCGTCGGCACCCACTCTAGCGCCGTCGGCGCTGAGCAAATTCTTTACTTCTCCATTTTTGCTCCAAATTTAATCTTTTTTGCTTCCTTTTTACTCCAAGTCCTCAAAATCAACAACCTGCAATAAAACATAGAAAATACCTTTCATTAAAGTGCAATATCTCAAAAAATGAGTATAAAATATGGGTCTAAAAATGCAAATATTTTTTGTGTATCAAAATCCACCAAACTTAAATGTTACTTGTCCTCAAGTAACTCCTTTACTACATAAAAAAAAAAATATTACTTATGGTAAATATTTTAACTTCTAAATTTCCATATCTTAGTTCACTAGATAAAATAACATCACTTAAGAAAAATTCAAAATAACTCCACTTTATACTAAAGGTATAAGAATATTTAGCAGTCAAGTCTAAGATTTTTGATTCTCTATTCTTTTCAAGGAAAATTGCAAATTATTCATATTAAAGCCACTTAGAATATCCATATGAAAAAGAACTTCATGAAACATTGCTAGTTAATATGCTAATACTAAAATATAAGTTTAGAAAATGTAGCCAAGCCTTATTCTTTAAGTTGATTAAAGTGAAACCAATTTTTAATTAGGCATCTCCTCAAGCTTCTCCTCACATCTTTTTTTCTTTTCTTTTTCTTTTCTTTCAGGATCATTTTCAATCTTTTTTCTTTTCTTTTTCTTTTAATATTCTTTTTATGTGACGACTATTATATCTGGATAACATTTAATGATTTTGAACTTCACTATCCCCTTCTTAAAGTTCAAAACTTTTTACATTTCTTCACTTTATAAATTTATAATAACTTTAAAGATTTTTCATAAAGTTCTAATCTTTTCTTCTTACATGAATCTCTAAGATTTTTAATACTTCAAAAATGCAAATTCCTTTACTAAAAATAGAAAAACATAGTTTTATTCTATCATACAAAATAATCTTAATCTCTAAAATTAACCTTTATTATTTAAAAATTTTACTTAAGTTTACTATGTATTTAAAAACATAGATATAGTTATCTAAAGTTACCCTCTAATACCAAAGGTCATGTTAAAAATTTCTGAAATATTTTGAAAATATAACTAATTGAGGACAAATAAAATTAAGTCGCTTTTCTTAAAAAAAATTTCTCTTCCCCCCAAACTTAAATTTTTAAAAGATTTTAAATGAAGAACTAAAAAATTAAGGGTTAAAGAAAACATTTAATACATAAAGAAAAGACATACCTATTGAAGGTTCCGATTTGAAATGTAACTTTGAAATATTGTAGGTGCTAATATGAAAAGCTACAAAACTTATAACATTAAATATAACATAATACATATAAATAGATTTGCTATACATATAAAAATTTGCTGAGAATGAGTTAACTATAAATACATCCAACAAAGTACTAAAAACTAATAAAAGTATTAAAAAAAGTCTCACAAATCCACAGTTCACAACACAACATACAAAAAAATAAAGTACCACAGTTTATAACCAAACAGTCTAAAAAATACAGTACAATTAAGCGTAAACTAAACAAAAATCTAACTAAAGCATCACCAATCATCGTCTTCTGCTTCTTCTTCTTCCACATCCAAATTCTGCTACTGATATGGAGTAAGAACAGGGTGAGTAGGAAACTGAATTGAGTGATCACCTTTCATGAATTTGACCATTGCATCGTCATAAGCAGCATCGCATTCAAACTTATGTCTTATCAAATCATCAAAGTGAGCATTTCTGCCCTTCATATTTTTCATTCTATAATCCATTCTCAAGATATATCCCTGTTAAATCATCATCTGCTCCATAAGTTCTTGGATAGTAGGGGTATTAGAAGTACCTAAAGTAGAAGGAAAATCCTTGGTCCTACTTCTAGATCTCCATCCAACATGAGATTCAAAAGTCTTTATATTTGAAAAATCAATAGGTTTTAGAGGTTCAATCCTCTCCTCCTCTGGTCTATAATAAATTCTTGCCTGTTCACATAGTGTGAAGATCAGGGCAGGGTGTGCTAAACCTCCAGTAGTCTCTCCAAAAGCAATAGATCGAGTGTTCTTATAAATAATAGAGCCCACATCTAGAGTGTTCATATAAATAATAGAGCCTACATTTATCCTGATCACTTGTTGAATACAGAAGTTCAGGATGGCTCTATGCTTGGTCACCTCACTATGATGATTTTTTGGAATCATTCTTCCAGAAATAAAATAATGCGAGGACTTAGATACTACATTTAACATAGAAAGAGGAAAGTTTACCTTAACTCCATTCTTCACCTTCCAAGTTCCTCTTCCACAGTAAGAAAAGAAATAATCTCATCCAAGGCTTCATTCAAAGTAGAAAATGATTTGTACTGGCAGCTATACACATCTTCTAACTGATAAAATTCATTAATCTTCCTTTGAGTAAACTCCACCATTTTCCCACAAACAAACACAAAGCCTTCAGAAGTCTCCTTGAAATTAGCATAGAACTCAATCACTAAACCAATAATCCCCTCAACAGTAAAGTAGTAGAAATTCTCCCACTGCCGAGCATTGATTAATCTCACGACTTCTCCTCCCAGATTTTTAAATCCTAGATCTGGAATCACTTTTTTAGTTGTACGTAGATTATTGAAGCAAATGTTTGCCTTGTAATTGACAAACTTTTGATCATCAAAATCTACTTTTCTCTTTCCTTTACTCATTCTAGGTGCAATGGTAAATCTAAAAAAATTTGATAAAATCCAAATAAGTTCCCAAAAATTCCAAAAACCACAATGTGAAACGTTTTAAACTTACATCTACTAAGTAAGAGGTCTTCACCAAAGGATTTTCTCAAAATCTTCCAAAAAAAATCTCAAAATTTTGGATCTCGGCAATGTAAGATGAATCCTTAGAGAAAATAAAAAATTTTGAGTTCAAAGTATAGCTCTTACCTGAGAAGAT
>NW_018218161.1:0-4052 GCF_001263595.1 Phalaenopsis equestris | reverse complement strand
CAAGCCCTAGGTGCAAAAATTGGAGGGTGAAGGTCACTCAAGGGGTAAAAATGGTGTTTCATTATGCAAATCAAAAATTTTAAAGGTGTTAGGGTCAATTTGGGTCTAGGGCGCTGTCGGCGCCAGTCACCAAAAATTCACTTATTTGGTTTTTCAATTTTCAATTTTCTCTCAATTTACTCCAAAGTTTATTTAGTCTTTTTGAACACAAATTTTTATCTAAAAATAATTGACAAACAACACCAAACTAACATTTATATTTGAAAATACACTTCTTACAAATACATTTTTCTAATCACATTTCCACATCTTCAAAGCAAACTAAATTATAATGCAGCGTCGAAATCAAGCCACACCACTAGAACACTGACACAAAAATATACACATAATCAAAGTTTCAAAACAAAGTAATGTAAATCAAATCTACATGATTACATTAAAGCATAAGTATTTTAAAATAATAGAGAGTCTAATGTCTTCCATTAATTTTCCTCTTCTTTAGTGCTTTCTCCTCCTATAATATCTCCCATAGGCTGGTAATGTACAAATAAATTGTAGAAGAGGTCAGTACGAGAACTGATCAGTCAAATTTTCATCTATCAATCCATTTTTCTTGAACATCCATACCAATCCTGCTTCAACTATTTCTGTATGATCAAAGTTCTCCTTCATTCTCCAATTTAGGTGATAAAAAAGGTAGTTAAGATTTTTTATTGCATTTGTAATACTCTGTAGTTCTCTTTCTATTTTCTTCATTTTCTTTTCCAAAGATATTGAACTTCCAATTGCTGGTGGCATCAATGGTATTGAAGCATGTGATAAATGATCCAAAATACAATCTAATACTTCATTTCCATTCCCTATATAATTTCCATCAATAGGAATCATGGCTCCCAAGATAGTAAAACTTTTTCCCAACTTTCATATGGAACTTAAGATTGACTGCAAAGTAGGAAAATTGTAGAAGGATGCCCAAGTTCATATATTGGCCCATTCATGATTATACTCATAACAAATTTGAAAATAATTGACCCTACGTCAATGTGTTTTTCCATTTGAATGCAATAGTTTAGAATGACACTTTCTTTTGTAACTCTACTGATTTTCATGGTAGGTAGTAGTTTTGCAGATATGAAGAAATGCCTTTGTTTTGAAATTGGGTTAAGTAGTGACGCAGAGAAACTAACGTATCTCTCATCCCTGATTTCTCAATTATCATGTTCATCCGTCATAAAATTATATACTTCTTGCATCATACTTCTTGCATCATATCTTTTTTATCGAGATAAATATCGAGATAAAAAGATTGAAACGTTTTCTATCATATACAAATCATTAATCCGAGCCGGAGTAAATGATACAAGCTTACCTCGAACAAAGATAACTCCTTGGGTAATTCCATGTAGGTTGACATAAAACTCTTTTACTATGGGTACTACAACTACAACAGTAATGTAGCACAGAACTTCCCAACACCTCTTTACAACGATTTTCTCGATCTGTGAACTTAGATTACTCACTCCATGATTAACTAAGCCTCTTTTTTTGATAAGTCTCTTCTTCATGATGAATTTTTTATATAATCTCTGCGCATCAAAACTGATAAACTTTCTTCTATTGAAAACTCCATACCTTGAAGTATTTCTAGAATTAGAAGCCATGAAATTCGAAACTAGGAAGTTTATGGACGTCCAAGTCAGTTTTTGGGACTTTAAAACACTTCTTAGCGGTTATTATAGAGCAAAATCTCATCAAAGTCCGCCATAATCGTTCAGCAAGTGAAAAGTACTCGGGACACCATCGACGTTCCCAATGGCGCTGTCGTCATCATGGTCCTTTAGTCGGCGCCAGAGCCGAAATTCACATCTAAAATTTTTTTGTTGAATTTGATTCCAAATTTTCCTCCAATACTAATATTTGTCTTAATTTATGATATATAAAATTGTGTAGGACTAAAAAAAATACTATTATTTCCTAATACATTAACACTCTTATTAACAAAATAGTAATATATATAGATATATATAGATTTATATATGGATTTCCTCCCACAAAGTGCTTGGTTTAACGTCGTCTGCCTGACTTTCCATTGGTTTAATTGGGTTGACTTAACATTAAAACTTCTTTAAATTGTGGTATGTGTCCTTCATAAAAATGTTTCAATTGATGTCCATTAACTTTAAATTTCTTTCCAGCTTTAGAATCCTTAATAGCAGCAGTTCCATAATGATAGACTTTAATCAATTTAAATGGTCCTTAATCAAGACTTTAATCAATTTAAATGGTCCTAACCATCTGGATTTCAGTTTTTCTGGAAATAATCTCAATCTTGTATTATATAATAGAACTTCGTGTCTACGTTAAAACTTCTTATTAATAATCTTTCGATCATGTCATATTTTCATTTTCTCCTTATATATTTTTACATTATCATATCCTTCATTTCTAATCTCCTCAAGTTCATTGAGTTGCAGTAATCTTTTCTCAACAGTATCTTTTAGATTGAAATTAAATTCCTTAATAGCCCAAAATGCTTTATGCTCCAATTCTACTAGTAGGTGGCATTTTTTTTCAAAAATAAGTTTGTATGGGGACATTCCTATAGGAGTCTTATAAGCAGTTCTGTATGCTCATAATGTAGTATCCAATCTAGCATACCAGTCCAATTTATAGGGATTTACAAATTTTTCTAAAATTCATTTTATTTCATGATTTAATATTTCTGCTAGACCGCTAGTCTGAGGATGATAAGTAATAGAGAATCTATGCTTAATATCATATTTTCTTATTAATATCTCGATTCTCTTATTTCTAAAATGTGATACTCTATCAGTAATAATTACTCTGGGCATTCCATATCTTGTAAATATGTTTTTATTTAAAAATTTAGAAATACTATGAGCATCACATTTAGGTACATCAACAGCTTCAAACCATTTGGACATATAATCAACAAAAAAATAATATATATAAGTTTCCAAATGAACGCATAAATGGTCCCATAAAATCTAATTCCCACACATCTAAAATTTCAACTTATAATGTGTAATTTAGAGGCATTTCATTTTTTCTAGAAATATTTCCTACTCGCTGGCATCGATCGCATGTTTTAATATATTCATTAACATCTCTAAAAAGAGTAGGCCAATAAAATTCAATTTGTAAAATTTTATAAGCAGTTCTATTTGTTCTAAAATTTCCTCTAAATTCAGATCATGACATCTTTCAATTATTTGTTGAGTTTTTTCATAAGACACACACCTTATAATAATTAGATCTTTACATTGTTTATATAAATATGGATCATCCAAAAAATAGAATTTTGAATCATATATAAATTTCTTTAATTATTGATTCTTAATATTTGGTGGTAGAATATCACTTACAATATAATTTACTATATCGGCATACCACGGTGTATCTATTTCATCAATACTATATAATTGTTTATCAGAGAAATTTTTTAAAATTTCATTTGCAAAATTAGTTAATATTTCTTTTTCTAGTCTAGACAAATGATCAGCTATTTGATTATCATTTTCCTTTCTATCTGACCAAAGAAAAGTATGTTGAGATTTTTATACCTATTTTATACTGTTTTTAATGATATTGTACTTAAAAAAAAAGATATTTTTGATGTTTTGTTGCAGGAATGATGAATTAGGGTCATTAGAGCAAAAAGATACAAAAAGGAGCAAATTTAGAGTGAAAAAGACCAAAATGTGAAGATTTGAACTAGGCCGCCGATGGCGCCCTCGACCGTGCCGACGACGCCCTCGACCGTGCCGACGGCGAGTTTTTCTCGAGACTACAAGAGAAAATCTTCATAAGTCCGCCGACGGCGCCCTTGAGGCTGCCAACGACGAGATTGACGATTATGCCAACTCAAGCTTTGGATAAGGCGAAATTTTGAAGGGTTTCTTAGGCAACTCTTGGGAAAGCTCATCCACAACTTTAAAAGAACATTTTGGCCAAAAATTATAAGGTCCTGGAGAGCCTGGAAGGTTCTGGATGTTCGAAAAGCCCTAGAGGTTAGAGAGGTTCCATTAGTG
>NW_018218160.1:4051-6011 GCF_001263595.1 Phalaenopsis equestris | reverse complement strand
AAAGGAAGGGAGAGATAGATAGGGGAGAGTGGGGGGGCCTGAGAGAGGGAACAAAAGATAGAAAGAGAAAAACCGAAAGAGAGGATAGGATATAGAGAATAGCGAGTGAACTTGAGGGAGAGAGCAATAAAGTGATTTTGAGTGATATTTGAAGTGAGAGGGTAAGATACAGAATAGCAAGAAAGAGTGAGAGAGAAAGACAAGGAAGAGAGGAAGATAAGCAAAGGCAGATGCAGATCGAATCTACAAGAGAGAGAGAGGGTGAGAGAAAGAGAAAGGGAGAGTGAGGGAGTGGGAACAGAAGAGAGAAAGTGTGAGCAAGAGAAAGTGAGCATGAGTGAGAGAGAGCAAGAGAGTATAGAAAGAGAGATGGAGTGGGAGCGAGAGAGTTACAGGGAGAGGAGGGGAGGGAGGGAAAGATAGGAGAGAGAGTGACAGTTAAAGAGAAAGGAAGGGAGAGATAGATAGGGGAGAGTGGGGGACCTGAGAGAGGGAGCAAAAGATAGAAAGAGAAAAACCAAAAGAGAGGGTAGGATAAAGAAAGTGTAAGAGAGATGAGGAGAGAGGGAGATGGATAGAGGGATAAAGATCTGGAGAATGAAAGATAGAAAAAAAGTGAAATATAGAGGGATAGAGAGAGGAATAAAATGAGAGAGAGAGGGAAGGAGAGTTAGAATGAGAGTAGAAGAGAGAGAGTGCATGAGATAGAAATGAGTTAGAGATAGAAAGCGAGAGAAAAAAGAGAACAAGAGCAAGAGCAAGAGCAAGAGAGAAAGATAAAGGTAGGTAAAGACAGATAGAGAGTGCGAGGAAAAAGTGGGAGAAGAAGGGAGAGAAGAAAGAGACAGGTTCGAAAAAGAAACAGCTAGAGAAGTGGGAGAGAGAAAGATGAGAGAGGAGTGAGAAAAGCTACAGAAGGTGGGGGAGAGAGAGAGATGGAAAGAAAAGATAGGCAGCGAACGAGTGAAGAGAAAGAGAGAAAATTAGCGAAATAGAAGAGATACAGTGAGAGAGAGGGAGGTAGACCAAGAAGTGCGAGAGAGATGAAGAGTGAGAAATAAATGAGAGAGAGAAAGAAAAATAGAGCTAGGGTGATAGAGAGAAGTAGAAGTAATAAAGGAAGGGAGAGAGGGAGAGATGGAGAAGAGAGAAGAGAGAGTTAGAGTGAGAGAGAGAGGGAGAGTGAGAAAGAGAGTGGAGATAAATTTCTCTTTCCTCCCTTTCTATGCTTTCCTCTCTTTTATCCTCTTCTCTCTTTCTCTCACTCTCTCTCTCACTTTGGCCTCTCTCACCTCAATCTATTGCTCACTTTGTCCTTGGTCTCTCCCTTCCTCTCTCAATAGCCCTTTATCTACCCACTCTTTATTTGTCTCTCCCTTTCTCTCCCCCTCTTTGTCTTACTGTCTCTGATCTCTTTTTCCCCCTCAAACACTCTAGTTTTTTTCTTTCTTTCAATCTCTCACTTTATTTTCCATTTTTTTCTGTTTTTGTGACATCTTTTTCACTATTTCTCACTCTCATTCTTGCTTTTTCTCCCTCTCACTCACTTCTTTCCTGTATCTCTCTCTTTTCTCCTCTCTCATTATATCTCTCATTGTATGTCACTTTCCCTCCCTCTCACTCTTCCTCTTCGCTTGTAATCTATTTATATCTTACTCTCTCTATCTCTCACCCTTCTCTCTTGCTCACTCTCCCTGCCTTTAATGTACAAGCACTCTGATGCTCTCTCTCACTCTCCCTCCCTCTTTCATACTCTCAAGATTTCTCTCTCCCTCTCTATCAGTCTCCCTCTCTATCACTCACCATTCAATCTCTCTTTTACTCTACCTCTGTCGCAATCTCTCACCTTTTTAGACACGCTCGCTCTCATACCCTTCGCCTCACTCGCTTAATTCCCATCTTTTCATCTATTCCTCCCTCCCACTCTCTCTTTCTTTATCCACCTCTCTATCACTCTCCC
>NW_018218160.1:0-3194 GCF_001263595.1 Phalaenopsis equestris | reverse complement strand
TTTCTCTCTCAACCTCCCTCACTCTCTCCCTCTATCTTACACTCTCTCCCTCTCATTCTAGCTCTCATAATCTCCCTTTTACACCCTTCATCCCTCCTTTTCACCCTCTCTCTCACCCTCTTTCCTTCCATCTCTCCTTGTTTCTCTCATTCCTTAATTTTTCTATTCTTCTCTCCCTCACTCCCTCTCTTCCTCTATCCTCTCTCTCTACTCTTTCTCTTTATTACTCTATCAGTACTCTCTCACTCTCCTACTCTCCCTCCCTCACTCTCACTCTCTTCCCTCTTTCTCCTCCATCTAACTCATCTCTTTGTCTCTTCTCTATATTTTCTCCCTCTAACTCCCTCACTTTTTCTTATCTCCCCCTCTCTTCCTCTCTCACTCCATCTCTTTCACACACTCTCTCATTCTCCCTCATCTGTCTGCTCTCTCCCTCTCTCTCATTCTCTCATGCCCTTCCGCTCTCTCTCTTTCTTTGACTCTCTTCTTTAATACTATATGTTCTTCATGCTTTCTCTCTCACTCACATTTCTCTCACTCTTTGTCTTAATCTTCCTCTCTCACTTATCTCTTTCTCTCTTTTTCGCACTCTCTCCCTCTCTCCTATATCTCCTTCTCTTCCTCCCCTCATTATCTTGCTCTTCCGCACTCTCTCTCTTTCATTCCTCTTGCTTTATCTTCCATTGCTCTAACTTCTCTCCATATTTTTTTCTCACTCTCTTTCACTCTTTCAGTCCCTCTCTCTCTTCAATCTCTCTCACTCCTTTCCACTATCCATTTCTTTTTTAATATGTTCCTCTCTCACTCACTCTTTCACTCTTTGCTCCATATCTCTTTCTTATCTCTTGCTCTCTCTCTATTGGCCTCTCTTCTCTTGTTCATGCCCTCTTCTTTCTCTTCACTCACCTTTTCTCTTACTCTATCCCTGACACACACAAACTTGTCTCTCTCTCTCCTCTCTTATCTTTATCTCTTCCTCTCACTCTCCCATTCTCTCTCTTCCAGTCTCCCTTTCCATCTCCTTCCCTCTCCCCTCTCTCTCTATGACTCATTTTCTTGGTCTCCCTCCACCCTCTCTTTTTATGACACATTTTCTTACCCTCCCTATTTCTCGCAGACTCTATTGCTCTATCTCTCTTAACTCTCTCTTCTGACTATTTCACACTCCCTATCTCTCTCTTCAATTTTCCTCCCACTATCTCTCTTTTTCTTCATCTCTCTCTTTCTCGCTCTTTATTTTATCTCTCTTTCTTTTTCTCTTCCTCTCTCTCTATCTCTCTCTTTGCACTCTCTTTTGTCATTCTCTCTTCTCATTTTTACTCACTTGTTCTCCCATTCTATCCATCAATCTCTCCGTCGCTCTCCCTCCCTGCCTTTCTCTTTTAATCTCTCTCTCTCTTTGAGTAGCACACTCTCTCCCCCCTATTCTACCTCATTTTTTTCTCACTTTCACTCATACCTCTCTCTTGCTCCATCTCTCTCTCCCTCCCTTCCTCTCTCTCCCTTTCTCTCTCTCCCGCTCCACGTCTCTCCCTATTTTACACTCTCACTTGCTTCATATCCTTAGCTCTCTCTTTTCTTACTCTCCTTTCTCTCTATTGATCTCTTGCTCACCATCTTATCGTTATCTCCATCTCCAAAATTTCACCAATACTCTCTTCCTCTCACTGTCACATTTAATGTTCTCTCTCTCTCGCACTCTCTATCTATTATTCTCGTATGTCTCTCTCTTTTCTCTTTCTTCTCACAATCTTTTGTTTCATTTTATCCCCAATCACTTACACACTCTCTCTCACTCTTGCTTTCTCTCTCCCTTCCTTCCCTTCATCCCTCCCTATTTCCCTATCTCTCTCACACACACTCTAACCTTCTTTCCCTTTCTCCCTCTCTATTCCTCTCTCTCTCTCCTTCTCTGTCTAAATCTTCTCATTCTCTTGCCCTCTTTTGTACATTTTCTCTTGTTTTATCTTCCCTCACTTTTAATTCTCTATATTTCCCTCTTACTCTCCTTCTCACTCCATTTCTATTCAACCTCTTACACTCTGTCCCTCTATCCCTCGCTTTCTCACTCTCTTTCTCTCTCACTCAATCTCGCACTCGTTCTTCCATCCCTCTTTCTCACTCCGTTACTCTCTCTCTCTCGCTCTTTTTTTTCATTTCCCACTCTCATTCCCTCTCATTCTCTCTATCAATTTCTCTCTTTTCTCTCCCTCATTGTTTCTCATCACTTTCTCTCTCACTTCTCTCTCCTTCCCTCCCTCTTTTACTTCATACCTTCCTTTCTCTCTCTCTCTATATCTCTCACTCTCTTTACCATACTCATATTCTCACTCTCTACCTCTTTATATAATTCTCTCTAGCTCCCTTGCTTGAACTCTCTCACTATTTGGATCTCTGTCTTCTATGTATCTCCCTCCCTCCCTCCCTCTTACTCCTTGCTCTTAATCTCGCTCTCCTTCCTTAGTCTCTTACTTTCTCTCTCATCCCTCTATCTCCTTCTCGTCGTTACTCTTTCACTCTTCTCTCTTTCTCGCTAGATCTCTCTCACTCCCCAACTCTCTTCCTCTTTATATCTCTTTTTCCATCGAACTTGCTTACTCCCTTTTTCTATCTCTCTCATAATCTCCCTTAAGTTGCTCAACTTCTTTCTCCCTCCCTCTCTCCCTCTATTCTTTATCTCAATTTGCTTCTTCCTGACCCTCCATTATTCTAGCTTGTCTCATTTTTCCTTCACTATGTTTAGTTCTCTTTCTAGCTCTCTACCTCGCTCTCTTTCCATCTTGCTATCTCTCTCCCTCTTTTGCTTTCTTTCACTCTCCTTTCTTTTACACTCTGTTTCTTACTCTCTTTCTTATCTCAATGTCTCTACCACTCTTTATGTTTCTCTCTCGCACTCTCTTTATCCCTATCGTTCTCTATCTCTCATATCCGCTCCCTCTATCTCTCTCTAACTCTCCCTCCCTCTCCCTCCCTCTCTTTCGTTTTCTCTTCTCTGCTCTCTCTCTCTCTCCCTCCCTCCACATCTCTATGACTCACTCCCTCCATTCCTCCATCAGTTCTTTCTTTATCTCTCTGTTGTACCCTATGCCATTCTTTCTACATCTCGCTCTTTCTTTCTCTTACCTCATTTTATTTTTTTTCTAAATGTCTCTCGTTGTTTCTTACACAATGATCAAAAGGATTCATGTCATGAT
>NW_018218159.1:0-794 GCF_001263595.1 Phalaenopsis equestris | reverse complement strand
CAAAAATCATTTCAAACCTTTTGAAAACATCCAAAATACCCAAAATCACAAAAAACTTGCCAAAATACCCAAATGCCACTCCTTAGCCCAAAATTTCAAAAATTCCAAAAAAATCCCAAAAAATCCCAAAACCATTCTAATATTCTCAGTTTCATTTTTCTCAACTATCACATGACCCAATTTGACCAATTTGATCATTTTGACCAAAACCCCCAAATTACCTTTAAAGGTCCAATTACCCTAAATTCACCTCAAATGTCCATCAATTTTGTCCCAATTTCAATTCTAAACTCAAATTCACATTTTATATGACCAATATAAACCAAATCCAAGCTCAATTGGCCCATGCTTTGAGCTCAGTTTTGATCTATATCAAAGCCCCAATTTTGGCCATATGACTTAATCTCACCAAATTGAAACTATAGCAAACTCAATTTGCCACAATTTTAGTTGGAAACTCTTCATAACACTCCTACATATGAAACTTGACCTTCAATTGGCATTGTTGAAGCCTCAATTTCATTTCATTTTGATCTAAGTCTAAAAAGCTCCAATTTTGCTCAAAATTGGCCATGTCTCAAACTTCCAAAAACTTGATTGCCTCAGCCCCAAAATGGACACCCAATTTATGTTGAAAACTCTTCATGAAATTCCTATTGACCATTTTCAATAATCAATTTGGACTTAGCCAAAGCCTAGCCCTATCAAGACATAAGTCTAGCCCAACAAGCCCAAAGTGACCAAAATTACAAATTCCCACAAATTGAACCCCCAATTGAACTTAAAATCACTTC
>NW_018218158.1:1187-6368 GCF_001263595.1 Phalaenopsis equestris | reverse complement strand
CTATTGGTTGATCATTAGAGTCATCTTCTATATCGTTGCAATCATCTTCTTACTCACCAGTAATAACCATGCAAAATTTAGAATCATCAACTAGTCCAACTGTACCAAATTCGAGACCCTCTTTTGAATTTGGAGTTCGAATTTTACTATTCCATATTTTCTTAAAAAGTTGAAATTTATCTTTTGGCATTTGTTTTGGTAAGTGTCCTTGTTGAAATATGTTTTGAACAAAAGGCGAGAAGTATCTAAAAGGAAATTCCATTAATTCATTAGGATCATCATCCAAAATTACATATCTTTCAAGCTCAGTAGACGTGGAAGCATGGTAAAATTTAACCGACTTTGTACCAACACTTCGGACTTCCTTTACCTCTAAACCCTTGACCTTTTGATGGAAAATTGGAGTAAGGGTCATAGCATTCACATAGTGGTTTATCCGATTATACATTTTTTCATATCCATTCTTTTCTGTATCTTCTAGGGATACATCTTCAGAACTGTCTTCATCACTAATTTTGATGGTTAGCCTAGTCCATTCAACAATTAAATTGATCCTTCTTTGTCCACGTCCCCGGCCTCGACCTCGGGTGCGCAAACTAAAAAAACTTTCACCAACTCGTTCATCTTTCCACCATCCCGTACTAAGGGAGTGGTGGAAGATCACCGAAGCAGAGTTGAATGGACTCATCTTTGTAATTTTTCAGAATCTTCATCTTTGTTTGTGATAACTTTACGAGAGAAGATAGTTTTCTTTGGAGGTACGTAGTAGGCAGCATCTTCGTGGATACCAACTTCATGCACTGAAAATGGTTGTAGGTCTCCTTTGATGCAATTTTCCTGACCATCATTGTGGTATTTGATGCACTGGTGTAGAGATGATGGAACCATATTGTGCTCATGAATCCATGGTCGACCTAGTAGAGCATTAAAAGAGGTCTCGACGTTGATGATATGAAATTTAGAGGTTGTCACGAGTTCTCCAACCATCATAAGTAATGTAATTGATCCAAGGGCTTTTTCACCCTTTTAGTTGAATCCTCTTAACATCATTTTATTGGTCGTAAGCTCTTGAGCTTCAATATCCAAATCGGCCAATGTTCATAGGCTCATCAAGTTAAGAGATGCTCCGGGATCTACTAATACTTTGGACAACATAAATCTACCGATGTTGACGGAGATATAGAGTGGACAATTGTGGTCGGCGATACCGAGCAACAAGTCTTCATCTGTGAAAGTTACCCCATGCTGTTCTTTCAACAAACAAACTTCATTTGAGGATGTGCTGGCCAATTAAGCTAAGAAAATTTTTGGTTTAAGCAAAGCTGAGATCAAGCAAAGCCGTAACCGGAGCTTCCCTCTTCTCCATTGACAGGATCAGAGCATCATAGATGCTTAATCAGGCCGGCACCTTCCTAAGATGAGATAGTACGATGTAGTCTACTTTGTATGATCCTTTGATTTTGTCTTGATCATGTAGTTCTTCCACTGGTGGAGGTTGAGGTATCTCTTCTCGGGTCATTATCTGCTTTCCTTTATTTGTTGGAGCTGTTCTTGGTGTACTTCTGTGATTTCTTTTTCATGTAGTCCTTAAGTTAACTTCTGTGATTTCTTTTTCTTAAGATATCATTGTTGAATCTTTTGGTGTCTCTTCCTCTTCGTCGGAAAGATCTAAGTTGATGGTAAGTGGTGTACCGTGATGCACGAGAATTGGCTCCTCGTTATCGGTGGCTTTGTAAATGGTATCATTGATGCCTTCTTTGGACTTGACAACGAGTTCATCAAACTCGAGTACCATTTGAGGATCCTTTTGGGGATCGAGATCAAAGTTAGATTGGTCATAATCAGTTATGTTATCACTAGAAACAGTTAAAACGTAACTTCCTTGGAGGGACAAAAAGGTAATCATACAAAATCAACGGTTCAAGGATTTTCTTTCCCGAATCTGAGACAACTAATCTGGTAAAGGCGGCCCCTATCCTACCCCCCGTGCTATCAATATTTGTAGTGACGCTTTTCTTCTTATTCTTTGTCCTTGATGATGACGGCTCTCCTGACGAAACCTTCATCTCGGGCTTCGTATGCTGCGGACTCTGAATGGAGGCTTACCTTGATGTAGACTGGATCTTGTTCAATATTTTCTTTGATGATCTGCTCCAGACCTCATTCCATTCTTCTTCTCTAGTGTATGCAAAAGATTGTTTTGATGGATCCTGTATTTGATTGAGGAGCCTCTCGAGTTCATCCCAAGTTGTACTTCATCCATTTGTTCCCGTATACGGATCGATTGGGGAGATTGGCTCCGCCAAAATCATATTTATGGAACCTTTTTCAGGTTCTTTTAAAAATTCTTTCAATATTGTTATGTTCTCCTCTATGAGGTTCCTCTCGAGCCAGTTTTTAAAGACGAAGCTTTTTTTATAATGTGCCCAAGCAACTGGTGGTATGGGCAATAATTTGGTTCATTCTTCTTATCCACCTCTTTGGGCTTCTTTGGATCTGGTAGTTTGAAATCCGGCTTCTTCATCAGACTTCTAAATATTTTAGGTATAGCTTCATCTTTGAGGGAATACATCATTTTATGTCGCTCTGACAGGGACATTTTCTTATCCCCAGTTAGAGGTGATCCCACTTGAGGCGGTCGCTGGTTAGATTATCTACTCTATTTCTGAGCGTATTGTGAAGAAGAATGGTGAGGTCTAGTGAAGCTTTTCAGCATATATCTTCATCGGCTGCTTTCCTTTGTCAATGGTCGCTGCTACTCCTGATTTCTTTTCGAACACTCTGGTCAACTTAGCCTTTTCATGTGGCTCCACGTGCTTAATTTTTTTCTTAAAGACTGCTGGCTTTACTGAGTAGCTTCTCAAAGGATTTGATGGTGAGTCCCTTGAGCATGAAAGCTACTCACCCATGAATGCTCTTGAGTAGAATTTCAATCGCATGATGTTCCTGTAGCTGAGGTTCAAATTTCTTGCTAAGGTTTCTCCACCTCAAAATATAGTCCACCAAAGTTTAACTAGGCTTTTATTTTTGCATTATGAGCTCTCCAATAGACACATGATGTTGTTCCCCAATAAATTTTTTCACAAACAGCTATTCCAACTCGGAAAATGTTTTAACTGACCCGTTGGGCAAGTCAGCGTACTAGTCGAAAGCAAATCCTAACAAGCTGCTGACGATTTGCTGGAAGAGTAGGGCTTCACTATTTCTCGTATTGCCACAGCTAGGTCGGAAATGTGCTATATGCTGTCTAGGATTTCTAGTCCCATCAAATATATTGAATTCTGGGGCCACAAAACCCTTGGGGAAAGGCACGACATTGAATTCCTCTGGGTAAGTTGTATCCTTTAGAACCAATGCACCACCCTTAGATTGGGTTAAGGCATCTCACACTTGTTCAACCATTTGATTGAATTCCTTTTCTGGTATAGCACCTGATGTAGAATCCTTTCTATGTTGCTCGTCTCTGTTTACTGAAGCAACCTCTCTCCTTTCATATGTGATGTGTATGATTTCCGGCTGATTGACCTCTGGAGAAGAAAATTGCAGCACTTGTGATTGCCCATGAATGATGGCCATAGCGGTCATGACTGCGGTCATTTCTTCTATTCTTTTCTCTAGTAGACTAACTTGCTCATCCCTTAAGAGGATAGCTCTACGCAGTTCATCTACTGCATTGTCTACGATGTGAGGTTGAGCCTCATGCGCAGAAGTGGCGGCTCTAGTTTCAATTACATGGACATCCATGAAATCTTCCTCCAAGTAATCATTGTAATCAAAATTTTCATTATCGCCATCGACGGAAACACTCTGTTCTCGTGCTAACTCGAAAATCTCGATCTTAAGTTTCTCAACTTTTTCTTTAATTATTGATTCTTTGATCGCTTTATAATCTGGAGGACCCTGATGAACATCCTCTACTTGCTCCTCCATCTCGATGGCTATTATTGCGACGATGTCAAATATTTCATACCCTAGTTTCATTTCTTGTTCTTGTCGTGCGGGCTCACTGGACTGTATCGGTGCAACAACCTTGGGTACCCATACCTTTTTGTTTTCTACTATGATGTCTCAGGATGGAGTGTCTTAGTAGAAACATCGGTAAGTCGAGGGAAATTATGCTCCCCGTGGTGTAGACCGGATATAATGTCAGGTAATCGTCTTGTCTTTGCCTTTGAGATTGTAGAAATATCTCCATAATGGGTGACGGGTAAGATTTTTGGAGCCGGTCTCGACTTAACCGGTTGACGGCCTGTGGTCCTGGTGGCAGCATAATCAGTAGTAATCGCTAATGTATCAACTCTGTTCCCTAAACAGAACCAAATGGGGATGCGAGTGGGTGGCACTCCAGTTGTCTTGTGAGGCTGTCTGGCGGACTTGACATCCTTCAAAATTTCCTTCTTCAGTCGAGGGGAAATTGCATCTCCCACTCGTTTAAGTAACTTGCTAACCAAACATCCTCAGAACCTCGGTGGACTTTTGAAAACTGCACTAACTCGGGTGATAGGAGTGATGACTTCTCAAGCTATCCTAATGTTTGGCTTCAGTGTGAGGAGAAATATTTAGGTGTTTCGTCCTACCAATTTTATTGGTTAGTTCTTATATTCATATGAAATGATCACACAAATAGCCTGAAAGATACGATGATTTAGGTCGTGACAAACGACAACCTCAGAATCCTAAGACGAGTTAGGGCTTATATTATATAGTAGGGCTATACAAAGGCCTAAGGATAAGGTGAGGATTTATGTTGCATAAGAAAGCAAGCTCGAAGTCCTACGGCTTTGTTGTTTATATCTAAAAAAGGAAGATTGGTTAGCTGGGGAAGATAGGTTTTGTTGTTGAAGATGGCCATGCTGCCCACCATGCTAGCTCCAAGCTCCTTCCCGCAATAAGTTTGAGTTTTCTAGTGTGTCAAGTAATGATGTCAAATCATGTGGCCCTATGGTCGAAGTTCATTAATTTCTATGGGAGCATGTTAAAGTTGATTAGAGCAACACCGGTTAGGATCCTACGGTTCCCTCGTTATGGTACTACTATTTTCTATTGAATTCACTTTGTCCAAATGAATTTACTAAACTCAACTTAATGGGTTCCATAATTTCATTTAGACCGTGGGAAGCCTCATTAGCACTCATAGGTTACCTCCTCCGAGGGGTTCCCGATCTTCCAATAGAGACATTT
>NW_018218158.1:0-1064 GCF_001263595.1 Phalaenopsis equestris | reverse complement strand
GCTACCCTAGCAGTTTTGGTTTTCATGCAGGGTGACATCATTGTTTAGCATGCAAATTTGTAGGTATAAACGTACAGTATGAAAGTACAAGAAAGACAATGCTAAAAACTGTAAACGCATACCTAGTGAGTCTTCTCGTTCCACTACCTGAAACTCAAAAGGCATGTTAAGGCAGTTTATATGAAAAGGGGAAGTAAAATTTTGATGACCTATCTAACCCTTGGTCATATCTCGGTGGGTCCTTAGGAGTTTAATTAAGGATGATGTTGCCAAGCAAAATATATTAAGTTTTGTAGATCTTCGAGGTATCCAACAGATTTAGAGAAACAAGCAGGTTCGTGCTACTCTCTCGCTGCATGGTGGAAAATCCCAAGCTCTTTTTAACTTATTATGTTGCTTAATAATTCATCCTATAAACACCCGTAATTCTCAATGAACATTGATGTATCGATTATCCCTAAGATTAAAATAATTATCATTTGTAATTTAATTTTGAAAATTATGTGGGTGAAGACTTTAAAGAGGCATGTTAGTGTTATTGGAACACTTAACCAAATTTTCGTCCTAATTGGGCTTGTAGTGTTTGAAAGACATCTTAATTTTAATTGATATTTACTTTTCTAATCCTCATTTAAATAAAACTTGATTTAGCATAAGTCACTACTAAGCCCTTAAGACCTATGTGAGTATCTTAGTTAGTTTTGAAAAGGTGATACTTTAGATGGTCATGATTCATGATTTGAATTTTATTTGAAAATCAAAATAAGGGTATTAAATTGGTTAATTATTAACTTCAAAAGTCATACCCCTAAGTCCTGGGTTCATTTTATTTTAATAAACTTCTAAATTTTAATAATTTAGAAATTTATTAACTTATCTTTTCAATTAGGATAGTGAGGTTGGTTTCTACCAATTAACTCCTTATATTTCAAACATCCAAATAAACTGATTAAGATCAAAGGATGCCCATTTTCCTCCTTGTGAAAGTACAAGAAAGACAATGCTAAAAACTGTAAACGCATACCTAGTGAGTCTTCTCGTTCCACTACCTGAAACTCAAAAGG
>NW_018218157.1:34827-36358 GCF_001263595.1 Phalaenopsis equestris | reverse complement strand
ATAATCACTAGCATCACACATCAGTTCAAATGCATTTCTCCCAGTTAGGTGAAACAAATCGTTAAGAGTTTTATTAGTTTAGTATATAACTTTAAAAATCTTATCATACATTTGTCCAAGAACAGCTCCAACAGCATAATCACTAGCATCGCACATCAGTTCGAATGGTTTCTCCCAATTAGGTGAAACTATTATATGACTGTGATTAATTTTATTTTTAATAACTCAAAGGCGTTTAAACAGTTTTCAGTAAACTCAAATTTCTTATCCTTTCCTAAAAGTTGGCATAGAGGTTTAGTAACTTTTGAGAAATCTTTAATAAGACGCCTGTAAAAACCAACAAGAAAACTCCTAACTTCTCTTACATTAGTAGGAGGTGTTAGTTTAGATATAACTTAAATTTTTGCAGGGTCTGCTTCCATACCATCTTCAGAAATTTTATGCCCTAACACAATTCCTCCTGCAATCATAAATTGACATTTCTCCCAATTTTGAACTAAATTAGTCCTTTCGCATAACTCCAAAACTTTTTCAAGGTAAATTAAGCATGCGTCAAATGATGTTCCAGATACAGAGAAATCATCCATAAATACTTCCAATCCATCATCAATTAACTTATAAAATATGGACATCATACATCTCTGGAATGTTGCAAGTGCATTGCAGAATCCAAAAGGCATTCTTTGAAAGAAAAAGTTCTAAAAGGACTAGTAAATGTTGTCTTTTCTTGATCCTCAGGAGCAATAGAAATTTGATGGTAACCAGTATATCCATCTAAAAAGCAAAAATATTTGTGCGCAGCAAGTCTAACCATTATTTGATCTAAAAAGGGTAAAGGGAAGTGATCTTTCTTGGTGACAATATTTAATTTTCTATAATCAATACAAATACACCACCTAGTAACTTGTCTAATAGGTATTAATTTATTATTTTCTTTTGTTTAAACAGTCACTCCTCCTTTCTTAGGAACACAATGAATTGGACTTACCCACGCACTATCTGAAACAGGTATATAATTCCAATGTCTAATCATTTCAAAATTTCTTCTTTACTACTTCTTTCATCATCAGATTTAATTTTCTTTGTGGATCAACTCTTGGTTTATGTTGTTCATCTAATATAATTCTGTGCATACAGATCGAAGGATTGATTCCTTTAATATCAGTTAAGGTCCAACTAAAAGCTTTCTTATATCTTTTCAATGTATCTAACAGTTTTTGCTCTTACAGATCATTTAATTCTGAAGATATAATAACATGTAATGTAGATGAGTCTCCCAAAAACACATACTTCAAGTGGTTAGGTAATGTTTTCAACTCAAGTTCCGGTGGTTGTATAATTGAAGGAAATAGATTCTTATCAGCATTTTCTGTGATATCCAATATCTCAAATCTTTCTTGAACATACTCTAATTCTTCATTTTCTAATTTATCCAGGATAATTTCATAATTTTCTTCAAATTGTTCTTCAAAATGCTCTTCTTTTTCAAAATACTTTTTATTTTCAAAATGTTCTTTAAAATGTTCATTCA
>NW_018218157.1:33225-33584 GCF_001263595.1 Phalaenopsis equestris | reverse complement strand
ATTTAAGGTTTCATATGAAGGTTGAACATCCACAAATTGCCCAGATGAATTTTCTTCCATCATAGGAGGAGTTGAAGAATAATTCATCCCATAATGATCTAATTTCATTGATATTGCAGCAATCTGCAAAGCTAACATAGATATTGCATCAGAATCATGGATACTAGCTACTCTATTAGGATTTACCAGCTTAGAGGGTCATTGAAAATTATTAGTAGTCATTTCTTCAATTAAAGCATATGCTTCATTAAAAAGTTTTGACATTAATGATCCACCCGCAGCAGCATCTATAATAGATCTTAATGATCCTACCAATCCATTGTAAAAGGTTTGAATTATTAACCAATCTAGCAAAGCAT
>NW_018218157.1:32801-33170 GCF_001263595.1 Phalaenopsis equestris | reverse complement strand
TGACAGAATGATGTTATGTCATTTCTTAGTTTAGCGGTCTTTGATGGAGCAAAATATTTGGATAGAAATTTCTGTGACAGTTCTCCCCAAGTTCTAATAGATCCTGGTGCTAACGAGTTTAACCACATCTTAGCCTTATCTCTCAATGAAAAAGAAAAAAGTCTAACAGCATCGTTTGAGACTCTGTCATATTTAAAAGTAGCACATAATTCTCAAAAATTGGCGAGGTGTAAGTTAGGATCATCATTTGGTGTACCTCCAAATTGATTATTTTGTACCATTTGGATAATAGCAGATTTAAGCTCAAATGAATTAGCAGCTACATCAGGATTTTGGATAGATAAGTGAATTTCATCTGCTGTAGGATTT
>NW_018218157.1:0-32405 GCF_001263595.1 Phalaenopsis equestris | reverse complement strand
ACTTTATATATATATGTTTGATTAAAGATGGATGTATAAATATAATATTCAATAATGTTAAAGTCAAATTTGTCAATGCAAGTATACGTATCACTCAAGTAATATTAGGCTCTAATGGAGTCCTAGATATCGATCCCATAGGGAGTAGTTTAGAATTACGGACTAAGACCTTAGAAAAGCAATACTTTAATCAAAACAACGATGTTCAATTTGTTTATCTGTCACTAATAAGCAATTGAAATAAATAGATAATTTTAATAACTAATAAATAACTAATGATATAAAGTGAGGTTTAATTGTGATATTCAATATATGAGAAGCATCCTTCTTCTTGTCAAGAAATTCTAACAGTGCATTCTAATTCTGAATCGTAGGGTATAAGATTTTCAGGTCCAAATTTACGCATACAATTTAAAATCAATACTCGGTAATATAATTAACTAAATATAAAAATAAGTTGTAATTCAAGTAAAAATTTTCTAATAATCCTAATTTGTCCGTTACTCTAATCGTGATTTGACTCCCTCACTCAATCACTCCCCGGCAACGGTGCCAAAAACTTTGACAGTGACTTTTTATATGCTTAAAATATAAGATAAATATGGACGTAATAAATATTCAAAAATTGTAAAGTCACACTTATCAACACAAGTAATAATTGTAAATCCTCACTTTAATTGTAAAACTCAATATATTTTAACAAATCAATTGGCCAGATTGAAAGTAAATTAAGATCGAAGTGAAAAGATCATCACAATTTCTTAAACATTTTCATGGCTTCGCCGATTCAAATCACCATTTCATAAATCTCGAGGCAAGGAGAAAGACACAGAAAACTACTCAAAACTCATGAGGAAAACACAACAAAACTTGAAATTTGTAAATAAAATTAAATTCATACAAACTACAAAAAGTAATTAACTTATCTCTAAATTCTCCCCAAGAACACTTCTCGAAGTTCCTCTGAATCTCTTCCTTTCTTTACAGCACACAGAATTGCTCTTTGAAGTAGCAAGGAGGAAGAAATCTCTCACTTTCCCTCCACTCTTACAATTTCTCGAAGAAATCCTCACAATTGTTACACAGTACTGGAACCTTTCTAACCTTTAGGCTCTCCAGGACCTTCCAGACTCTCTTAATTTTCAGCAAAAAATGTTCTTTTAAAGTTGTGGATGAGCTTTCCCAAGAGTTTCTTAAGCATCTCTTCAAACCTTATCCAAAGCTTGAGTAGGCATAATCGTCGATCTCGCTGTCGGCGGCCTCGAGGGCGTCGTCGGCGGGCTTCTGAAGATTTTGTCCTGTAGTCTCGGGAAAAACTCTCCGTCGGCGTGGTCAAAGGCACCGTCAGCGGCCTAGTTCAAATCTTCACTTTTTGGTCCTTTTCGTCCAAATTCACTCCTTTTTGTATCTTTTTGCTCCAATGACCCTAATTCATCGTTCCTGCAACAAAACATAAAAATATCTTTCTTTAAAGTGCAATATCATTAAAAACAGTATAAAATAGGTATGAAAATCTCAACTTATTTTTCCTTTGGTCATGGGTCTACTGGACGACGTTTAGAACTCCCACTCGATGTACACCGTATGCGCTTGTATACGGGTCCGAGGCCGTACTACCGCTAGAAGTCCAAACACCATCTCTCAGAGTCGCTGTCACCAATCAACTCACAACCGAAGAAAGTGCAAAACTTAGACTTGAAGAATTGGAAAGTCTCGAGGGAAAACAGCTAGAAGCACAACAACACTTGGAGCTCTACCAAGCAAGGATGGTGTAAGCACACGACAAATTGGTCTGACCGAGGGAATTTAAAGTCAGTGACCTTGTCCTCATTCTCAAAAGACCTATTCTTACACACCGTAAAATAGGTGGAAAATTTGAACCAACTTGGGAGGGATCATTCATCATAGAAGAAGTCTATTCAGGAGGAACCTACCGGCTGGTGGATTTCCAGGGCCAAAGACCCATGCTGTCGGCCAATGGTCGCTACTTGAAGATATACTACCCGACATGATGCCACTTGAAATAAATATTCATTTTTTAAAATTTTGATTGTTATGGAGTTATTTATTTGGCTAAACATCTGTGAATGGATCCAAAATTTTATAATAAATAAACATAAAAAATATATATATGTTTTGAAATTGCTCATTTTGTTTTTCAGTTTCTAATTTCTAAATCTAATTAAATTAAATAAAATTGAATAAATAAAAATTTTAAATTATGATAATTATTGACTCTTCGTTTTTGTTCTTATTCATGTTGGATGTCAGTGCACTGGTGTTTTTCTGTCTTCTGCATAAGAAATGTTGGAGCGTAAACTGATCTTTTCCTTCAAAGATGGCTTAAATCTCGCACTAGATATGGAAAGGGCTGCTCAGAGTGGCGTCATAGACCTTGATTTTGACTTTGCTCAGGTTGATGGGAATTATGAAGGTCCCTTGATGGACATTGTAAGCCGACAAAAAATAGAAGGATTACCGTCTCTACTAAAAATTGGAACTAAAGATGATTCCTCGCAGAAGAGGAAAAAGATGATCACTCAACAATACCCAATGGAAGGGACCATTTGTCTATAGTCCCTAATAACTTTACTGAAGGGGGATTTAATAGGTACCGATGAGGATAGAGTGTCTGACACACCAATTTGAAGAACGCAGCGTCGCAATGCCAACCGACGCAAACACAGAGCCTTTATATGGGAGGGAACAAGACAACAGAGAGAAGCAGCCATATTACTTACCCCTATTCATGAGGGGAGGATTTATGAACCACCTATGAAAGAAACCTCTTCCAGTCTACCAGATACAGAGGATGAGCGGGAGCCGGCCGCAGAGTTGATGCAGACGAAGATGCCCCATGAGTCCTATAGGGGTTGTCCAATGTGTAACGCAGAGCTGCCCATATGAGCATCTACCAACAAGAATTCGTAGAATGCCCTGGATGCAATGTTCTACACTTGGATTGCTACAGTTCAGTGCCAGAATTCACAATCACCAGAGTAAGAGGTCACGAGGCAGCAAATATAGATGTTGAGTCATATATTCCAGTACCTGCAGATACAGAGCAGACACTGGTTGTTAAAGAGGTTGAGATAAAAAGGCCACCTCGACAATTTGATGATGTTCCTACAGCTGAGATGGAAAGAATGTGCAGTGTAAAGTGAAGAGAATTTGAATTCTATGACGAGGTCCAGGGCGAAGTCATAAATATATTGAAAGGTTTAACATTATATACTGGAGTCTTCTCAGAGAACGATGAGAAGAGGATTTTGGACTGTGTATTTAATCCGCAAGCTAGAGGCCGAGCTGGTCTATTGAGGCCAAGAACATATGCAGAACCGCAAAAGTGGATGCGTGGGAAAGATAAGATAACCATTTAATGCGGTTGTTGCTACAATTTCGTTGAAGACAGGAAAGGGAGCCCCCCTAGAATCTTAAGATATGATGAGGTAGATCTGATGCCTTATGTGATAAAGAGAATGGTTAAAAGATTAGTTTGATGGAGTATATTCCCGCCAGACTGCATCCCAAACAGTTGAATCATCAATATTTATGATGAAGGAAGCTGCATTCCTCCCCATATTGACCATCATGATTTTGTCAGACCCTTTTGCACAGTGTCTTTCATAAAGAAAAGCAACACACCCTTCGAAAAAGAGATTGATATAGTTGGTCTCAGAGAATTCAGAGGGTCCGTTGAAATTCAGCTGCCACTGGGATTGGTGTTGGTCTTAGATGGAAATGGTTCTAATTTAGCTAAACATTGCATCCCGGGAGTGTGACATCCCCAAGTTTCCATAACCTTCAGAAAAATGCAAGATGATAAGATACCATTAGGATTTCGTCCGGAACCTGAGCTCAAAGAGTTGCAGCCATATGAGTTATGAGAGGGTTGCACCTCTAGGTACATGTGAAGGGAATCCTTATCCTGGAGCGTGGCTTAGTAGGTCAGTTTGATCAGGAGCTCACCATGCTGAAGATGATCAGCATGATACATTTTTGTGCCAAGTTTTGCGTAGCAGACAAGATATGTGTACCAGATATGTTTAGTGCATGATATGTATTCAGTGTTTGATGATTTCAGATATCTTCAACATGTTGTATTTTGATACTTCAGCATGTACTCAGTTTGTAGCTCATGTTTGGAGCGGATTAATAAAATTTCTTTCAAGTTTGAACTTGTTTGTCAAACTGCCCTCTCTTGTACGATTGATGAAAAACCATAGGAACAAAGAACGATACAACAAAAGCTCGATATTAAAACTTCAAAATATTTTGAAAATTAACCAAAACAAAAATATTTTGAAAATATATTTTGATAATTAAATATGATAAAAACAACAAGAAAATAATTTTCTTTTAAAATTTCTTAAGTTTGTTTATCACGAGTTCAAGATTCCTTACTCATTGCTTGCGCAGCGCGACTATTCTGGTCTGCAACAATTTTCTTTGCATCCCCGCGGAAGTGCATATTCTGCACAAAATCTTACGAAGTCCCACAATTTTTTGTCGGATCTTCATATGACATATACTATGAATTCAACATCACAAGCTCTATATACTATTTTCACGTTTCTCATCTTTACTCTTGGGATAGGCACAGACGCCTCTATATACTATTTTCACGTTTCTCTTTAGGTAGGCACAGACGACCTATTCCCAATTTTTACTCTTGGGATAGGCATAGACGACCTATTCCCAATTTTTACTCTTGAGATAGGCACAGACGCCCTTATTCCCATCTTTACTCTTGGGATAGGCACAGACGCCCTATTCCCAATTTTTACTCTTGAGATAGGCACAGACGCCCTTATTCCCATCTTTACTCTTGGGATAGGCACAGATGCCCTATTCTCATCTTTACTCTTAGGATAGGCACTGACGACCTATTCCTTTCTTCACTCTTCAGGATAGGCCTAGACAACCTATTCCCATCTTTACTCTTTGGGATAGGCACAAACGCCTTATTCCCATATTTACTCTTCAGGTTAGGCACAGACGCCCTATTCCCATCTTTACTCTTGGGATATGCACAAATGCCCTATTCCCATCTTCACTCTTCGGGGTAGGCCCAGACGACCTATTCCCATCTTTACTCTTAGAATAAGCCCAGACACCCTGTTTCCATCTTTACTCTCGAGGTAGACACAGACACTCGATTCCCATCTTTACTCTTGAGATAGGCACATACGCCCTATTCCCATCTTTACTCTTAGGATAGGCACAGATGCCCTATTCCCATCTTTACTCTTCGGGATAGGCCCATACGCCCTATTCCCGTATATTCTTTTTGGGGTAAGCCTAGATGTCCTGTTCCCATATATACTTTTTGGGGTAGGCACAAACATCCTATTCCCTTCTCCGTGCTTGTGTTTTCCACTCAATCCAGTTCTCTCGGGCATCATTTCACTATACTACATTTTCAAATTGAAACCCAAAATTCTTTTGACATATTCAATCTTCACAATGACTACCAATTTGCCCGGCGATTGTCCCCAAAATCTCCTTTTCTCTTCCCTAGCGAGAGACTTTGTCACTCCCAAGCAGAAACAATTACACTCAAGTCTACTCTTCGTTCTAGGACTGTTGACTTAGAAATTTGTGTTGGTTCTGTTGATTTTGTCTGTCAACGCCAATACGCGCAATGTGCTTGCCCAACACACCACACCTATTGGGGGTCCATTTGTTGACATCAATTTTTGGTTGAGATCTAGTTTTTCCTCTTTAGTAGTCTAGGGTCTAGCCATAAGACTTTCCTGTTGACTATTAGAAAACTAGACTTGAAACCCTCACTATTAGAAATTCTAAACTCTTCTTTGCTCAACTTAGAGTTCCACATATTGGTCTTAACCTCTAGCAATTAGTAGGTGGGGTAAGGGGGAACTCAAGGGGAGTCTCCTATAGGATGGTCAGACCTTAGGCTAACCTTGGGTGATCTGGTGATGGTTGAAATGGCTTGCACACACTACACTCTCTCACTTACCCCAAACTCTTTGACCCCTTAAGTTGGCCTCCTTACTCTTTTGGAAAGCTCATAGATGTGGATGACCTTGTATCCATAGTCTTTGGCTAAGAGGGTTAAAACCAGCACATTGAGCATCCAAAATGAGTCCTCATATGGTTCCTATTTGTTTAGTATGGCTTCATGGCTTGTTGGCCCATTTTGGCTAAAAATCACCAAATTACCAAAATACCCCTATAACCTCATTTTTTTAAAATTACCTAAAATACCCAACTTTGCCCAAAAAAATCATCTCAAACCCCTCACCACTACTTAAATTGACCAAAATTCACCAAGACTACCAAATTACCAAAATGCCGCTCATGGCCTAAAAATTCCAAAGTTACAAAAATTCCAAACTCATCCCAAATATTCCCAATTTCAATTTTGAATCATCAATTTGACCCAATTTGACCAAAAGCCCCAATTTGCCCTTAAAGGCCCAAATGTCCCCAATCATAGCCCAATTAACCCCAATCTTGCCCAATTTCAATTTCAAGTCAAAATCCAGCTTCCCCAATCCTAATTTGAACAAAATTCAAGATCAATTTGATCCAATTGCAAGCCCAATTTCATTCAAATAAAAAATGCCCAATTTTGACTATATGCCCAAATCCATCAGTTTGACCTATCAATTCAACTTAAAGTCATTTGAAATTTTGGCAAATCCTTCATGAGATATTCGTACACCAAAATCAACATTCAATTAACCCAAATTTTAGCCCTAGTTCAATTTCCTTTTTAAAAGCCCAAATCCTTAAGTAATTCCAAAAAGCCTAAATTTAATCAAGAGCCCACATGACAATTTTTCACTTATCATCCATTTCATCAAATATCCATTTCATCAAATATTCATCAAATATCATTTCCTAAGTCCTAAATTCATGATCAAATCATTCCAAATCAAGCCTCATGACAAAATCCAGTAAAATACCAAAAATTTTAAAAATCACTTCTCAAGTAAATTAGCCAAGCCATAGGGGAGCCATGGAGCCCCTCCAAAGCCATAGGTAAGCCATGAGAGCCATGCCACATCACTACACTATTAGTGGCAAGAGGCCAAGCTAATTTCAAATATCCTTAAGATCCTTTTAACCCTTCCCATGAATCCTCTTAAGCTCATACTTAACTAAATCACTTGGATAGGAACTTAATAGTGATTGAGCTGAACCATCTGATTTCCCTCAACACCCAATACAAACCTTGGTGGTTGAACCCAACCCAAACCATGCTTTGACCCAATTTGACCCAAAATGACCCTTTCTCTATACTATTTAAATCCCATACCCTTACACATGGCCAACCCCAATTGACTTCACCAAGACCATGCCCTGACCTCCTTGAGTCAGATGGTGAACCCACCCTGGCCGGTCAGCCACCTTGGTGGCCGGAAAACTCAAAATCAAAAGCTCTACCATGGCCAAAACTCAAAATTAAACCCATCCAAGTTGGCTCATCCCAATTGGATTTTTGCACATTTTTGGCATCCACATAAGCAGCTTAGGACACCAACCAATTTCTCTTAGTGGCCTCTCCTTCCCCATCTATTTAAACCCCCCTCCATGGCCAAAGGGGGAGAGCTAGAAATTTCTTGGGGAGACACTGCCAAATTGCTTCCAGAGCTTCCTTAAGATCCCTTAAGTTCAACCCAACCATCCCTAGCCACTCAAATGCACGGCTTGAGCTCAATTTTGGAGCTCAAATCCAAAGCCAAAATCGGACACTCACCAAACCTCCACCAAATCCAAATTAATTGCACCCACACCATCCCCATGGTGAGAGAGGAAGTTCCCCCATAGAAGCCCCATCATTAGAGCACCTTAAGGTGGACTTTCATTGGACCTCTAATTTGGCCTTAGTTGAATTCATATATAGACAATTCACCACGGCTTGAGGCTCCATCCTTAGGCTCTTGGGACCCCCACGAAGTTTCCACAAGCATCTAATCGAGACTTCCCCTTTTAGACCAAGGTATTAAATGTTAACCCTAAACCGAGCTTCATTTGATTCTCCATGCGTATAGAGTTGATTTAAGGTTCAATTAACCATATGGATATGTTCTTCTAGTCAAAACGAGTCTATCGGAACAAATCACACTTAATTTGGTTAAGCATCCAACGAGACATTAGGCCTAAAGAATGGACGGTTTGCAGGTTGGCGCCATTGGGGACGACGACCGAGCGCCGTTGGATTGCGCGTGTATCGCACGGACGACTCTGATCGCGCCGAATGGGGAGATGGAACGGAACCGCGAGATGACTGGGCAGACGCGTGGACGACGACATCAAATAGGAGCGCGCCGCGTGGAGCTTCGGGGCCGTTGTAGGTTGATGTGGCGCCGCGTCACTTCAGTAGATAAACAGGGATTTTCTTATTTATTTAAGGGGGGGGGTGGAA
Source organism: Phalaenopsis equestris (assembly GCF_001263595.1). Lineage (NCBI taxonomy): Eukaryota > Viridiplantae > Streptophyta > Magnoliopsida > Asparagales > Orchidaceae > Phalaenopsis > Phalaenopsis equestris. The sequence continues at coordinate 24,007 of NW_018218157.1, read as the reverse complement.
ATTTAAAAATTCATAACTTTGTGTAAAAAAATCATAAAATTAAAATAAAAATATATGTTGCTCAGTGAAGAGAGGAGAACAATGTGGAAATATTTTCATGTCCATTTGATGCATATTTTATTTTTAATTAATTAAATAGTGTTTTCCTTATTTTAATTCTCCATTTGCATAGACATTTCACCATGGCATAGGACCATGGGAGTTTTGATGTCTCTGTTGTTAGGCGTCTCTCCTGATTTTTCCAAGGTCAGAGGGCATCTCTAACTAGAGATATTCAATTTTTAAGTTAATGGTCCCTGTTTTGGTATAAAAAATTATAATAATTAAAATATTCATAAAAAAACCAAAACTTGTTTTGGTGGGTTCACTGTGTTCAGAGGAGCCTAGGAAAAATACATACTTAATTTAACTCAATAAAAGTAACCCTATATGTCACTAACCCTAAAAATGAATAGAAATTTAATTTGGAATAATTATAAATGTAAATGACATAAAAATTTTTCTCCACTATAATTTAATGTTAGGGGAGCTCACCATAAAAAAATTTAAGTCAATTGGAGTTAATTTAACCATTCAAATGGATTAATTAAGTGAAATAATATTTTTGGTATTAAAAATAATTTTAATAATTAAAATATAGCTAAAAAAATTACCAAATTGATTTTGGGAGCTCCTTATGATCAGATAAAATTGGAATTAAAATAAATACTTCCTTTTCTAAGCTATTTTTGGGCATTTAAATAATTAAAAATGAATTAAAAATCATAAAAATTACAAAATTATAAAAACATACTAAAATGCCACATTTGACTTGTTGATCCTCTAGAAACAATTAAAATAATTTTCCTAATTTCCTAAGGAAAGATGTTAATTTTAAAGGCTTAAAAATAAATTTTCTCTAACTTCTCACTAAAATAATTCTAATAATTAAAATATAAGTTATAAGACTATGAAATTTATTTTTTTGGGTTCCCTGCACTCAGAGAGATTTAATAAAAAAATATAAAATCCAATTTTCTATTTAAATACTATTTTATATTTGATTAATACTCAAAACCTAAAAATAATTCTAAAAAGTAAATTAAATCTCTAAAAATCATGTAAATTGGTCCAAGTGGTCCTCTGACCTAGGTGAACCCCCAATGATTTTCTTAAGGACAGAAGTTTTATTTTGATTGAGTTTTTAATTTTTCATTGAAAATCCTTATTTTTACATTAAAAATAATTATAAAATTAAATGAAATTCAGAAAAATCACATTTTCTTCTCTGATGTTTTAATTAACCCATAAATGAGGTAACATAAAATTTTCAAGTCATTTGAGTCTAATTTAATGAATTATAGGGTATTAAGGCCTTAGGGGCAAAATAATAATTTTGGAATTTAAGGCTTAACCAAAGGGCTAAATGGGCAATAAATAATTTTAAATAATATATCTTGATGATTGAAATATAAAAGGGATAAGTGGTAGTAGCCAATCTCATTTTGGTCTTATAAATGATAAATTGGTAATTCCTTAAAAATTAATGAAATTTGGAAGAGTATTTAAATAAGAAGATGCTAAAAGTAAGGGGGTTTATTTTTGAATGATCGTAACTCACTAATTTTAAGCCCCAACTAATGGTTTCGAGATGATTTATCATTCATGGTAAAGATTAAGAGTATAAATATTAAAAAATTCCTTTTTTCTTTAAAATTATAAATCTACCCATTACATCTTAAGGGCTTAGTAGTAAGATAGGCATAATCAAAATTTTGCCTAAGGAGGTTCAGAAAATAATTTACAGCTAATTTAAAACTTTTCAAAACACTACCAGGGTCTTTACCTATACAATTCATAAGTGAGATATCAAGTGATAGTTACCCCGCTTAAGGGATAATTTAAACCTCAAGTTCATTAAGCATAAGGGTATTAACTGGATGAACTATATAACAAACACAATAAGACCAAAACAAACTCAAGATAATTCCAGGGACTATAAAATGTCTAGGGTATTACTCGAGGCTTCTTCATAATCCTTTGGAAATCTTGAAGGACATTTGGACTTATTATGATCTGCTTAATGGAATCATCCTAAAAATTTGGAACCACCAAGATATAACATAGGATCTGGTAGACACACCTCAAACTTGTATTTTCTACCTTCCTTATAAGCATGCTTTAATTCCCGCAACATATATATATATATATATATATATATATATATGCCTTACCAAGATACTAAAGTTGTAGGTGGAGAAACGAGAAAACTCGCCAAGTACATTTTTACAGTTTACAGTACTTTCTTTTCTCGTACCTTATGTACTGCACTTTTTACTTATAAACTTACATGCTAAATAATAGCCGCAAAACTGAAACCAAAACCAAATTTAAAATTGACCAATATAAAACTCACCGCCGCAACATTCAAAATATAAAATAACTCAAAATTTAATCACAAACATCACAAAGCAACAATTGCAACTAAATTAATACGTCTATATCAGATGATCGGCAATCCCTCAGAGGAGGTAACCTATGGTTGCTAACGAGATTTCCCACGGTCTAAATGAAAGTACGGAATTCATTAAGTTGAGTTTGGTAAATTCATTTGGACTAAGTGAATCCGAAACAAAATAGAAGTAACAGAACGAGAGAACCGTAGGATCCTAACCGGTGTCGCTCTTATCAACTTTAATATGCCCTCATAATATTTAAAGAACATAACCATAGGGACATTTGATTTGACATTATAACTTGACATATTAGAAAACTTAAACTCGCAATGACAAGTAGCTTAGAGCTAGCACTGTGGGCAGCACAACCATCTTCAACAGCAAGAGAATCTACACTAGCATATCTTTCCTTAGAATTAAACAACAAACCATAAGCATTTGAGCTCGTGTGCTTATGCAACATAAATCCTCAATTTACCTTTTGGCCTTTATATAGCCTTGCTGTAAAATATAAGCCCTAACTCGCCTTAGGATTCTGGGGTTGTCGTTCGTCATGACCGAAATCCTCATATCTTCCAGGTTATTTGTGTGATTGTTTCTCACGAATGTAAGCCCTAAATTAATAAAATTTGCAGGATGAAATACTTGAATGATTTCTCCTCTAAACTGAAGTCAAACTAAAGGATAGCTTAGGAAGTCACCAAGGTTCTCCTTCAGATCTATGATATCCCCTAGTTCTTCCTCCTTTGGATTCTACAATAGATGTTCCAAATTTGCACAATTCCCCTTTCACACCTCTTTGTCTGATCTCGTTTAAAAGTCCTAACCCTTAGACCCCTTTGAAGTTAATATCCCCTGATTTTTATCGAGAGTTTTCTTAGGGGGCTTCGGTTGTCTAAGATATAATTAACTATAGAGGCTTGATCTTATAGGAAACATTTCCGAACCCAACTTAACATAAACCCTATTTAATTTCTCGTATTAAATAGGGGAACTTGTCGGCAAATAAAACAGTTTTTGCAGACCAAATGGATGTCATATATTTCTTAATTTATTTGATTGAGTCGCACCCTCAAGTCTTGTGTTTATCTTTCAGGATAGATACATGACTTCAGGTGTAGTGATCTTTCACCTAAACTTTGAAAGATATGAGATCAGCTTGATTTCATATTTTTATAAACCTAAATATGTATATAAATTAAAATGTCCCTCCGAAGCGGGTGATGAGATTTTGATTCCGGCGACCGAAAGCTTCCCACGGGCAACTCCTTAACTAAAATAGTGATGACACCCCGCTGCTCCGCTTTTGCTCGGTACAGCGGAAAGCGGTGTCAGGCCCGCCAAACCAAATGCCAAAACAACAAAGAAATTGCGGAGCAGCACCGCGCAACAGTGTCGCCGCCCACCCAAACGGGGCTTAGTCGGTTAAGATTTAGGGTCTGTTTGGCGCAGTTGCAGCTTCTTAGCTTTTTAGCTATAGTTGCACTGCCCTAGAAAGCTGCTGCGAGGAAACAACTGCGGGGAAGCTGGCTGTCTGTTTGGTGCAGCTGTGTGAAAACAGCTGTAGGCAGTTGTTTCTGAAAAAAATAATCATTCTGCTCTTGTTTGGTAAAACTATTTAAAAGAAGATTGTAACAATGAAATTTTTGTAACTTCATAAGTAAGATTTATTATGTAATAAATAATTGAAACATCAAAGTGTTAAATATGTAAAAAAATGTAAGTGTTAGGTAATTAATTAATTATTGTTATGTAATAAATTTATAGGATTGATTAATATATCTTAGAATCCTAACTTGTTAGATAGGTCAACATATTAAATAAATAGCTTGTTGGTGGAATGCTCTTATATTAGGGTGGCATGAATGTATTAATTATATTTTCCATTTTGGATTTTAAATATTATTAATGAACTAATTAATTTTAATAATATTATAAAATACCGATCAAAACTTAAAACAAAGCCAATTAAAGGGATGTATGCCCATTTTTTTTCCAAATTGAAATATAATTTCATTCATAATTTTTATAACATTTAAATGTTAAAAGTTATGAATATCAAACTTTGATGATCAAACACCAAAACTTTAATTTTTCATTTACACCCCTCAAATGTTTCATATCACATTTAAAAAAATCCCAATTTAAATTAAAATACTACTATTCTTTTGTGATATAAAATACTTAATTGGTGGAAATGTAAAATGGAAACTTTATGTGATGGATAAATATTGCTAAAAAATAGACTGCGAATTGTAGTACCCATTTTTGTCATATATTACAATAACAATTCATCGTTTACATAAAAAAAAATTCATAATCATGGATAACTACTGTTAAGTCTAAACTTCAATGAAAACAGTCCAGAATTACATAAACACGTCTCAAGTAACAGATAGTATACGAAGAGCTTAAAAAATTCTAAAACTATTACAATGACAATTGACAAGATAATAATATTATTTTTAACATTTACACGGTGTAGCTCCCATGTCGGACTTTCCTCAAGTGAAGTTCTCCATTCCCGATCAACGCCATCTGGGGAATCAACCGAATCGTCCGCCCAATGAAAGAAGTTACATTGTTTGGCGATGCTCTGTGAGCAGCTATAAGAAATATCCCCCACTTGCATATGTACTTTTATGTAATTAAGCTAGTGTATTGGAAACAATTCAATCAAATCTACTAATACCTCCATTATGCTTGTCATCATTTGTAGCCAACAAAATAAATCACATGACAATAAGAGATAATGAAAGAAGTAGTGATAAATGAAAATTCCTCTATTAGCAATCACCATGATGCTAATTCCTTCATTGTCGCATTAATCACAATGATGAAAAAAGGCATTGGAATTCCTTCCAATATACACAATAAAAGCATCTTTTTTTTGGACAAGTACTAGCATTAACAATAGTACCAACATAAATAATAACATTAATAAAAATTCCTCCATTACGCTAGCAATAGTACCAGCATTAACAACATACCCTAAGGCCAACTTCACAGAGCAATCACAAACATAAAAGAAAATTCCCCTACAACTAGAGGAATCGTAAAAAATGGGCACAAACTATTTTTTCAGATCTAACTGAAAGCAAAACCCCAAAGAGAAGAACTTTTAAAATCATTTTACCCAGCACCAAATCTAACAGGAAAACTAAAATAGGGCCACGATGTGAGCATTTTACATGATTGAATAGCCAACATAACCCAAAAGGCACTCCAAATTCCAAATAATTTAACCTAACAATAGATCTAACATTTGCGATAAAACCAAATTCCAAATCTAAGGAGATGAGAAAAATTTTTCTTACCCTTGCCTTGAGTAGATCACGAGAACAGGAGGAGAAGGAGAAGGAAGAGAAGAAAAGATGAACAAGAACCGTCATCGGCCGAAGAAGAGGAGGGGAACGGACGAAGCTTGCGGGCAAGGGAGTAAAAATTACGTTCGTGAAGCTGGACCGCGCCTATTACCCCGCTGCTTGGCTTTTGCTCGGTATCTCGGGAAGCGGCGGTAGGCTCGCTAAACAAAACGCCAAAACAAAAAAAACAAAAAAAAAATTGCGGAGCGGCACCGTGCCGCAGTGTCGCCACCCGCCCAAACGGGGCCTAAATATATAAAAATTGTGTGGTATGTGGTGATACACTGCTTTTGTGTAAGCGAACTTCTTTTATCGAAAGTATTTTTGGGTATCTCCCAAGATGTAATTAACCAAAGGCATACATCCCTTTTGAAGACTGTTGACACCAAAACAAAATATTATTTTGGTTCTTTGGTTATGGGCGGCTTATGAAGGGTTCTTTTTCATGGATACTGGTTTTTGAGGTACTTCAATCTGATTTTGTTCAGATATGTACTCTTTACTTATCACAAGAAGATTACCCCTACATAGGTCTTTTTAAAATCTATTATTTATTTTTGTTGTATCTCGTCTTCTTCGATTTCTTTCCTCTTCGGATCATTCATATGATCTGAGAGGGAAATATATTTGCAAAGTCAAGTGGAACCATACGATGATGACTTATAAATAGACATGCCAATGACTCCAAGTTTCTTAAAAGGAACAAAAAACAAATGATAATGAAGACACTAGTGGTTATTTCTTCAAATTTTATGGTGGTACAATATCATATAAATTGACTAAACAAACAATAATATCTAGATTGATTATGGAAGTAAAATTTATAGCACTTGATCTTAATAGTTTTAAAACCAAGTTGCTTAAATGTTGGTCAACTTATTTATATTATATTAAAAAACAGATACGTTCCATTTGGTAATCATGCATCAATAACAAAAGCAAAAAAAGTTAATTGTCATGATAAAAGATGTCATTTGAGAATTAAGCATGACTCTTCATATGAATTATGAAACTAGGTGTTGTCGCATACCATTTTAGTAACTCAGACAAAAATCTTGCAGCTGCATTGATAAAAGGCTTATAACTTCTTTTGCATTGATGTTAGTAGAGGGAATGGAGTTGAAATAACCATCAAAATGGAAACCCAAGGATTGAATTGGGAACCATATAGTAAAAGGTTTAATATAGTAAAAAGAAAGCTGATTTAATCACTGATAATACCATATTTCTAAATATTTTAAACGACATCCCTACATATATATAATTTTGCTAAACTATAATGAAAGGGAGGTTGAGCTATAGATTTTAATGAGACCGAATGTAAAATTTTTTGAGATATTATAATTGCAATCTATCTTGGTGATCACATCTATATCTGTAAGTGTTGGGAATTGCTACAATATGATCTTTTCAAGGCCCTAAACACTCAAAAGTTGAGATGAAGATGTGTGACCTTTAAACTTCACCCTTGAGTAGAACTCATTGTGTATCTCATATCATGTGTATACCAAATGTTACAATAATTTATATACTTAGTTCAAAACTTCAGTTACTAAGATATTCATTATTATTATATTTTTGTTACGCTAAAAGAAAGTTCAATCCAGGAAAGTACTTTCACTAAATGCACGATAAATATTATCCAAAAATGAGAAATTTGATGTTTGATCTTGTTATCCTCTGGTTAATTAATTTTTTATTAGGGAGGGAAATGTTATATCTAATCAATATAACAATAATAACAACGTTATAAGTTAATAATGTCTAAACTAATTTTATTAATAATATTAAATGTTAATGTTATAACTTATAACATCAATTTAAATTAAAGATTAATAAATGAATATATACGAACTTAAAGTCATTTTTATTAATCGTTATAAAACATAAATAATATTTTTCACTTTATCTCCCATCTTTCAATTATAAATAGATGATAATATGATCTCTAAAAGTGATAAAATATTATGAATTCTCTCTTACCTTCTCTATCATAGATTTTTTCCCCTCTTCTAGGGCAACAAAAGACACGCGATTTGTTCAAACTTTTGTTGATTAGTCGAGTTGCACGCTCAATCAAAGCAAGGGTACGAGTTGTATCTCCTGAGTAGAATAGACAACCCAAATTGGTGCACCAAAGGTTTAAGCTACTCTAGAAACAGTGTCATTGGTTTGCCTCTCTCTCACGTTGTCATTCCCATTATTTTTTTTTTTTCTGTTTAGTTATGTTGAATTTATTTCTTATTTTTATATTGTGAAATTATAACATAGTTCTAACAATATTTTATGAGGAAAACAAATAACAAGCATATTTTCTTTTCAATTTTGCCTCCTATAAGACATTATAATCAAATTTGCCTCTATATAAGATTTAAATTTTAACTAAAATAAAAAACAATTAAAAAATGAACTAATTATAAAAAGGAAAATACAAAAAAACTTAAAAATGATTTGAATCTCATTCCATATTTCCGTTCCTCCTTCAATCCAAGCATCAAAATCTAAGATTTTCGCTGTAAATTTTACTGTTCACACAAGTGTATGAATGAAAGGAAAAGATAATACTTATAAGAAAAAACATTAGACAATGCCTACAAATGTCTTAAAAATAATCCCAAAATTGAATCTTTGCAGCAAAATTCTGTATTAATTATATACACCTTTCATCCTATTCTATCATCATGATTACATCAAACATATAAATTACAATCACTTCATGATGAATTAACTAAATAATGTCTCATCAGCTCTCCATCTCAATGCCCGGCACCTCTATTGCTAGGCCCAGATGGCAATCTCATCATCCACATGCTCCTCACCGTCTCCATTTTCATCAACCTCGACGCTTCAACTTCATGCATGCTCATAACAAAGGCAATGACGACGATGAAGACGATCATCTGAAATCGAGCCCAAGTGCTCTGTGATTTCATCATCAATTCCTAGAAGAATCAATAGAGAAGGAAGATGATTGTGTTAGGAAGAGCTTCCATAGGATTTTATAAAGGTAATGTAAAGGGTAGTTGGAGTTGTCAAAGCTTTGAACTTTTTATATATAACGCAATAATTAATTGTGTTCAAATGCAAATTTAAAACGGTTTAGTAGGTTTTGAAATGATCTTTGATTGACATGGATGTGAAGGTTGAAGAGTTGTTGAGAATTTGGTATTTTGCGGAGTTCTTATGAGTCCCATAAATAATCCTTGGTCAACTTCCTAAGTTGACTTTTGGGAGTAAACATCTGTCCTTTGAGGTTCGATGTCGCCACCTCAAAAGTCTAAGTGGTATGATAGTTTGTTTATTAACTTCACTTGTAAATCGAATGAATTTTGTCTTTTTATTGTGATTTTCTCTATGATAAAATCACAATCAATAAAATAAATAATTTAACATACATACATACATACATACATATATATATATATATATATATATATATATATCTCAAATGGGATTGCCCATTATAGGCCTATTAAAGGCAAGCCTGTGAGGCCCAACAGTTCCAGTAAGTAATAGCCATCGTACTAATAAAAATAAAAAATTTGAAATAATGATAAAATTTTTTAAGAAAATGGACTTCAACGGTTTATATAGAATCAAAACGTAGCTGAATTAAATAATAAAATATAAATTTAAATAATTTAAATGTATTTAGAAAATATAATAATATATTTTTTTAATTCTAAATGCAATATTCTAGTTCTGTATATTGTCCTATCAAATATTTTGAATATGATTCTATATAAAAATTTTGAGATATGATGTTTTACATATTTTTTTAAAATTTTAAAATAATTTTGTTTTTAATAATCTGATTAAAATTAAAAATATAATCTATATTATAACATAATGATTCCTTAAAAGTAGTATTGGTTCATCAATCATGTAAAGGAGTGAATGCTTTAGATATTTCGGGTCTATTGTTCAAACTGAGATAAAGATGGGGATGATACTAATAGAATTCAAGTGGCTGGTAGAAACGGATGAAAGCTTTGAGCCTATTATGAAATCGAAAAGTATCATCAAAATTTAAAAGTCAATTTTATAAGATGTTGGTGAGATCTGAAACGCTTTATAGCTTACAATTTTAGCTCGTAAAAGAGAAATATAAAATTAAGTATTCCTAAGATGAGAATGTGGACATGGATGAGTGGCTTTACACTTAAAAACAAAATGTGAAATGAATATATCCGTGAAAGGGTTGGAATGGTTCCAATGATAGACAAGATTAGAGAGAGTTGCGTTAGATGATTTGATCACATTAAACGTCGGTCATCTGTTAATCTTGTTAGAATAGTAGATGTTTAAATTTGACTTGTATTAATAAAAACAGAGCTAAAACTAAAAAGACAAAAAAGACATGGGCATGTTGTAAAAAAAATAATCTTAATTTATTAAAATTAATTAAATGAAAATATATATGGCACTCAATATGACACAATGGAGAATGACAATTCATTTAACCGACCCCACTTAATAAAATAAAGGATTGTTGTTTTTCTCTTTTATTGTTGGTTAATAGCTTTAAGTCTTTTAACTAACATGTCATGGGTTCAAGTTATTACATATGTGGTATGTGTGTGTGTCCAATAAAATTCACTGAAATTTTTCAAAAGAAAGGTAACTAAATCTTTAAATAGAAAGCCCTTCCCACGATCCAACTAAATTTGCATTTACATATATAACACAATTGTGATGTATTTACATATCTAACAATCAAACTTTAATATTTAGATAAACATATATAGCAATTAAATGAGTTAAATCTTAATATCACTTTAAAACCATTACTATCACCTACTTTTAAAATGTAAAGTACATCTTTTAATTCATCGGTAAGCTTATCAGAACAAAGTGTTACAAATGTAAATAACAATTTATAGCTGTTGGATACGTAAATAAATAATAATTGTGGGGCATGTATGTAAATTTCCCCCAAAAAACGTCATACATTCATCATGACGTGCGGCTTACGACAGATTGATGTATTAATTTGGTGGGGCTTATTGGCTCTCAATATGCTTCCTGCTATTAATATTTGAGATCCATTTATTTATTTCTAATGAATATGCCTAAAATTAGAGACAGAGAGAGAGAGAGAGAGAGTTCAGGACAATTGGCTCCCGAGCAGGAGAAAAATTAACTTCTAGCAAGTTTCGCGTTTTCGTTTTCATATATTTGTAAGTTACAGGTAAGTTACAGGTAGGTTACAGAGATGTTACTGGGGATATAATGCGGATATAACCCCCCAATACTCTCTGAATAACCTCCCTGACGTACGCAAATTTTTCTTCCCGAGCAGAAAGATAATTCGTTTTACTCTCGATTTCCAAATATGAGTATGAAAGTGATTTGAAATTCATGTTCTATTCTGAATTCTGATAGCCTAAAGGTATTGTTTTTGTTGAAGAGGCAGTCAAAGAAGGCTGCTCCTATATTTCATGTTCATATATAAATAAATAAATAAAAAAATAGTCAAAGTTTTGAAAGAATGTCAATGTTTTGAATATAATCGATATTTTAAATCAAAAAGTCATAATTCAACATGTCAAACAAATCTTATTTTAATATAAGTTATATATAAAAGTTAATAAAAATATTTAAATTTCAGTATTTTCTTAATTGTGCAAAATTTATTTCTTATTTTTGTATTGTTAAATTAAATTAAAAATAAATAAATAAACAATTCTATAAGTAGCACCATTTAAAAGAATCTATAATAAACACACCATTCACAGTTTTAAATTCTACTTTTCTATTTTTACATTGTGGTATGGATATTTTAATTAAATAATCCCAAACTATTAAATTTTTTTAATAATTATTGAAAAATTCTATATTTTAAATGTACTTTTCATTTTCTTTTATGCTTGTGTTTTCTTAAACGAGTTAGCTCATGAGCTACCGAGTTGTGTCGGGGCTAGCATATGCTTGGGTTGTTGGGTCACTGAGCTCAGCTCACGAGCAATTTATCAAGTTTTGTTCAAGCCGAGTCAAGATCTGCTTGGCTCAGTCTTACCTTCGTATTATGCTTTTAATGCTGGTGCACTAATATTTTTTTTCATTTTTTTGTGGCTAATATTTTAATAATTATTATTATTTTTCCAATTATATATTAGGTGTAACAATTGACCAATCAATTAGATGCTAATACGATATACAGGTGGCCCGTAACACTTTTAGCTGATGTTATTTTCCATAAACAAAGAAAAAAAATCATTCTCTAGAATATGTATTGCTTTCATATTTACTACTCTACTCACTTTCTTGTTTTACGATCCTAAGCTTCACCAAACTGGCATCAGAGTAAGAAATGTCATTGAAAAATAGCCAACAATCAATAGTGAACGCCGCTTGGAAGCTTTCCATGAATCTCAAACCAATGTTCCATTGCCATTAGAGAACTTCACGAGAGTTTCAAAGATTTCTATCAGAAGTTTAGCCAGAGCTTTACATATGAGGAATGACAAAAATTTGTTGTTAGCAACCACAACGATAGATGGAGAAAGTCCCTTTATCTCAAACCAATGTTCCATTGCCATTAGAGAACTTTACGAGAGTTTCGAAGATTTCTGTCAGAAGTTCAGCCAGAGCTTTACTTATGAGGAATGGCAAAAATTTCTTGTTAGCAACCACTGCGATAGATGGAGAAAGTCCCTTGCAATGAATTCAGAGCGAAGGCGATCCCAACATCATGATCCAATTGGGTGTTCTTATTTTCCTAAAGTTGATAAAGATCAATTCCCCACCAATAAAGTTTCTATTCAAATTTTGATTGAAGCAATCATTCTCTTCCTCTTGAAATTGTCCATCATCAAGAGTACCAATAAAATCAAAACTAAGGTGAGTTCAAGGTTAAACTTGACATTCCCCTTTTTTTATGTCATCTCTGTGTTGAGGACTATTTAGATTGGAGGTAAATGGTTGAGTCGTTCTTTAACTACATGAGCATTTCTCTTCAAAAGTAGGTTCAATAAATGCCTTAGAATTGAAGGGTGGAGCAGGAGCTGAGACTCTTCGGTTGACTCAAACTTGTCATCGAAAGGCGAATGCTCAGGTGTGAAACTAGTTGCAATTGAAACATTTATTACTTGGATATTTCCTTCCTTCTAATTTTGAGCAAAAGGTATAAATAAAGTATCAATGATGTTCACAAAAGAATCGATCTATTGCAATTACATGAAGGAACTTTTTTAGACTCAATGCAAGAAATAAGTTGTATTGATCAACACAATATTTGGTTTCCCACTACATTGGAGGATAGGTGGATGCCATAATTGATAAATTAGAAAAAGGTTTACGATGGCCCTTAACATAGGCCATCAATTTTGTTGTTAAAGCTAAATTACAATTGCATCATATTTACAAACATTTGTTACCCAAGTAATATTTAATTTATCAGTTGGTTGGTAACGTTAAGATAAAACCTACAAAACCCTAAGGTGAGCCCCCTTCTATGCTAAAATGTAACTCAAACTACTTGAGGCAATAAGGTCGTCAAGGATCATATAATCACCAAATAAGTAAGGTTTACACAACAAAATTGGTCATTCGAATTGCTTTAAATGTTTACAAGTCGATCATAGCTTCAATGAAAGTTTGTACCAATAATAATTACAACTGATGCATGAAAATTTCAATAATGAACAATTCAACACAAATCCTATGAAGAATTCAAGGATGTTCAAGAAGATGATGGTAAATTTCTATTCTGTGTTCTAGAGAAAATCTTATTAGCACAAAATAGCCCATCTCTACATGATGAAATGTAGTTTTTTGTAATTCAAAAAAAAAAAAAAAAAGAAAGTGTGAACTATTAGTTAATTTTGTGTACATTTAAAGTATTATTACTTCAAGCATAGTTAAGGCTTTACAACACAAGACAACAAAGAATCCACACTCATACATAATTTATTATAATAGAAAGAGAGTTGAGATGCAAGTTAAGGATATGCAATAAGTCACCTTTTCAAATGGTAGAAACTTCATTTGCAATGTTTTTTTGTGACATTATTGAGATGGAATCATGTCATTTAATTATAAGAATATCATGAAAATTTAACATGGGGTGTGGTACGATTGTTGTTATAATGCTTTTATAAATGAATATAAATGAAATTAACTATAAATAATATCCACACCACTCATGTACCTTCATATAGATAAGATTGCTTCTATTTATATTACATAGCCCAACTACTAATAGTGTATAAAGGAAACACTCAAATATTAGAAGTGATGGCCACTAAAAAAAGAACCCAACCATATGAGATTGTTAAGAATGTAAAGCATTATTGTAACATGTGATATAAAAAAATATGCACCTTGTCTTCCATCAAATTTAATATAAGAGTTGCTTGTGGAGTTCTAGGTCAAATTTTTATAATGGAAAATTAAATTGAAAATAAGGCGCTTTCAAAGGATTTCATCCTTATTTTACAATATTCAATATTCATCATTAGTCAAGCCTATATGGTTAATTTAACATCTCATTAATGAGATACCACTTTTTTTAAAGCTATGACACTAATCACTTAGCATATAGTAATATTAATTTGAGTTTTACTTTTTAAGAATTTATTACTATGAGCTTAGAGTCATTATTGGGGGAATAATGATGAACTAGATTAAGATACTATGGTTCCAACAGTCCATACAATCATGTTCTCTAATCTACTTAGTTAAAAGTGGTAGTCAAGCTAACATAACATAAGAATCATTATCAGCAGGCATGACTTGTTTTATCAATTGTGATTTTATGGACATATGGTTAATGCTTATATAAGAGGATAGAGAATGATTTTTGTGTCGTGTTAGATATACTCTAAATCTCATAACTCAAATTTTTAGCATCATTAGGGAATATATTGGCTATATTCATAACCCTAACAAAATAGAGCTTATCGGCAAAACCACGTTGTCAAAGGCCTATTGTCATAATTGTTATATTTATAGAGCCGACTTACACAATCAAAAGAATAGAGAACTCAAGCAACATTCTCGTTGGGCTGATGTTATTTTAAGTGTGAATTTAATGATATAATTAATATTATATTTTTTATTTATGAGTTCAAATTAATCTCAAAATTTTCACCCTTAATAAAAGGTTACGAAGGATGGATGAATTATTTTATGAAGCTTGTATTAATAAAATTTCTCATGAATATTTCAATATGTAGATTTTATGTTTTTGAATTTAAAAATAAATACTTGAGATTTACATTCAACACAACCATCATTGAGAAATTGTTTTCTTGATATATATGAGTTTTTAATTGATTGAAAGTTATTGATTAAATTTGTCAATGCACCAATTTTGTTTACTTCTATCTTTTTGAGGATAAAAATTGAATTAGCTTAATGGAGGCCCACTCTTTTCACCAATAATCTATAGAAGAGGAGGATCTGACTAGCCAAGTGAGAGCCTTCTCTAATTAATTTTCGTCATTGCCAGATGGAGGATTGGATTGTAAATACTAGAGTTATAACCCTATCTCCAGAATAATATGTGATTTGCAAAAAAAAAAAATATTTATTTTAAAAAAATTATTTTGTAAGTATACGAAATTAATGCACAATTTTTTAAAATAACTACATAGTTCTCACAGCAAAATATAAATTTAAATTTTTTTATTATAACCATAATGACATTCTTAAATCAATCATTTAAGCCTTTATTTTTTTAATCAAAGCAAATATAAGCATGTGGGTAGTTAGAGTTTAGTCTAAGCTAATACACACAACATTCTTATACCAAATTTGAGTGTTATGTGCATTGGTCTGAGTATATAAGTGTTCGATATTTTATGATGTACACATATCTAGATATTTCTGTAAGATTCACATTTTAGTTCATCTATAAGTTGAGTTTGCACATATATTCAATCACATCAATTATTATTAGAAAATGCATGCACATCTTAAAAATATTACAATTTAATACTTACATGTTCTTCTACATGCCTACACTAAACTTAAGGTGATGTATTTGAGTAGTAAATAATCCAAAAAAACACATAACTTCTAAAGCAATTTAAAATATACACATTAGAAACTGTAAAAGTTTTAAATTAAATTCATTGAAGTTTGTATTTTGTCTACTTATGTGAATGTGTTGCAATTCTATTGATGACATAAAATGAAAAGGAATCATTTTATGTGTTCGACACGATAGATTTTGCAACATGTATTTCAAATCATTTTTCTATATTCCTACATGTTTAATAATAGTGTTTTAATATATGCATAGGAAAGCTTCCAAATTTATTGTAAGTCTTACTTTCCATGCCCATAGATAACTGTTCAAATCCATCATAAGTCTCATGCAAACCTTTTTAAGTTTTGTCATGTTCACCTCTTATTATAGGCTAGTTGTCATGTCCATTGTAGATTTTATTTTAGTGTTTAATTTCATTTTTAAATTATGCATTTATTTCTATTTTTAATCATTATCATATTCATCTAAGTTTATAATGGTTTTGTACTGGGTAGTTTTGAGCTATGTTTAAGTCTTATTGAGGTCGCCTAATAAATACTTTGCCAGCATCCTAACACATTCTTTCGGTGAAGTAGTCATGTCCATCTCATAGCATTATATGATGTTGAGTATGTCATGGCTATATGCAAGTAAAGTATATGATCCTCACCAAAATATAAGTTAACATACCTAAAGAAATTAATTTATATTGCACTAGAAATACTATAAAAAAAATGAGAGAAGAGGTACGGATAAATTTATAACGGTTAAATACGTCAAATTTAAAATGATTAGTGACATATTAACGAACTATGAAAAACCGTAATTTTTTGGCCAAAAAATTCGTTGAAACACGTCCAAAATCGGCATGAAGTCGCGTTTTTTATGAACTTATGGCATGCATGCACATATAAACTCCGTTTAAAATGTTTTCTAACAAGCAAGATCCATCTAAAAAAATACTCGAATGTATAAGTATATTAATTAGAAATAAGGTGAAAAATCGAAAATAACGTGTCGCTTTTTCTCGAGTTTACTCATATCAACTACTAGGAAGAATTTTTTTGTCAACCTATATCAAATTAATTTTGAAAAAAATGGGTATCATCTTATTTGTGAGTTTAATCATCAAATATAATATCACAATATTATATCATAGGATAAAACATTATGGAAACAAATTATATCAATTTAACATCATAAAACATTTCAATTTAAGCAAATTGAATTTCATTTCACTGAAATCTTTATATTTAAAATAATGTAGCATATCGATAAAAAGAAGAAAAAACTAAACCCTATTTATAATAGTGCCCACTCTCCTCGCTCTCATTCTTCACTTCTTATTCTTCATCTTCTTCTTCTTCTTCTTCTTCTTTCATCTTATCCTCCTTTTTACCCTTCTTCTTATATGTTACCAAACAAGGCTAAATTGTTAAGCTCAAACTATTATTTTTTGTGTTTCTATTTGCATGTGTGTGCTAAATAGATAAGATAATACTCAATTCCAGCAACCTGGTTAACGACGTTTGCTCATGCATGCCGGAGAATGACATGATAAATTTATGTGCATACACCTTCAAATATTGGACTGATTGAAATGACATGATAAATTTTATAAAAATGTTTTTGATCATTTTCAATCATGTGAAAAATGGGGCACCTTTGTTTAATTTTTTGCAATTACGTTGCTTGTCAAAGCCTTGGCAAAAATACTTGTCACAAATATTTTGTGATACAATAAAATTATCATAAATATATGTTATAAGAGATTTTATTGCAAAAAAAAAAAGGGCCACAAAACATTTAATATATTGAGCTTCAAGGTGATCTTTGTAATTGATAAAAACCACAAAGGTCTACATGTCAACCAACCTGCAAGTGCTTTTTTAATTTTAAATCCAACATTATTTTTCATGATTCCAAAACCCAAATAATATGTAACAAGGATATCAGGGACTTACCAGATTTGAAGACTTATCTCTCGCACATCACTGGTCGTCTAGACTTCTGCTCTTCTCTTCATTCAACCTAGTGCACGGCAAAAGAATAAAAAGGAACTATATTAAAGGATGTATATTAAGCATTGTCACTATTTACAATTATGTCATTATGAATAGCTACATATATATGAGCTAATAGTCTCTTCTCTAATGCAATTTGAGAAATGAAATAAATAAGAATACTTATCTTTCTTCAAGCTTAGCTTCCATTGTTCTCTTGCATCTTCTCTGTTTCTCTACTTTCTTTATGGCATCAGAACCAGTTAGCCTCACCGTAAAGAATGGATTCCAGCTTGTCCATTTCGACACAAGGGCATCTGGAACCTCTCCATGAAATCAAGGAGATAAACATATAATCTTCTTTGAACTTCATGATGTCTGACATTAAAAATGTGGCTACAAATCAACTCACACAAGACAGCTACATGGTTTGGATGGTAAAAATTTCCAAACTCATTAATGTCAATGGGTTCAAATTATTTTTAAATTGTAATTCTCTCATCCCTTCAAAATTTATTCTAGATAAGTATGAAAATGTCACAAAAAGTAAAGATTATTCATCATGGCAATTTATAGATGGAAACCAAGCAGTTGTAATGTTTTCCAGTATCACCCCCTTCATTCTACCTCTTATCCTTCATTTAACCCACACTACTGATATTTGGCAAAGACTTGAAAGAAAATTTCAATCCTCCAATAGATCTCGTGTTATTCAACTTAAACTTTAGCTGCATAACATCAATATGGGATTCCATACTTCGACACAATATCTTTCTATTATAAAGAACCTAGTGGAAAACATTGCAGCTAGTGGCTCCATAACAAATAATGAGGATATTATCCTCTATGCTTTGAATGGTCTCCCATCAACTTATCGAAGTTTCAAAACAAAAATTAGAACCAAAACAAGTCATTTTAGTTGAGAAATTTTTTAATCATTATTGCATAGCGAGGAATGCAACCAAGTTCATGTACCAACAACATAAAACAACAATCTACCTTGGCTGCCTATAAAAGTAAGGGAGGTAATTCTCAGACTGCAAGAAATTATAATTAGAACTTTTCATAAAACAAGTAATACACCAACAAAAAAACCACAAACTCAAGCAACATGACAAACCAAGACAAAACATAATCTGTCAAAATTGTTATAAAAAAAGGCCACTCAACTTAGACCTGTTAAATCTCAATTATAAGGCAATAGTTCACTCCCCACAGACTACTCTCAACAGCCAAATTCTAATAGATAACCAAGAATGGTTCTTGGACACAGGAGGAACATCACATAAAACACATCATCTTGAAAATCTGCAGTAACCAATAACTTACACTGGACCATATCAGATTTTCGTAGGCAACGACCAGAACACAGCCATCACCCAAACAGAAACCGCTATCCTTCCAACACCCAATAGTAAGATTACCTTACAATTGCTTTTTTGTGCACCTCACATATAACACAATTTAGTTTCTATGCATAAACTCACACAGGATAACAACTGCCAAATTATTTTTCGTGCCAACCAAATTTATATTCAAGACTTAGTAACCAAGAAGAACCTCCTCTTTGGAACAATTAACCAAGGGTTATACTCCATTATGGCACTTCACAGTATCAAAGGATCTAATCTCTGGCATTTCAAGCTAGGTCATTCTCATAAGAAAGCTCCTGCAAGGATTGCTCATTTGCATCCCAATCTTTATAATTCTTCTATTTTTCTAACATGTATTGATTGTTTACAAAATAAGAGCCACAAACTATCTTTTGCACTTAGTACTACTACTTACAAAACTATTGAAATGATTTACTCAGATGTTTGGGACTCAATGTCTCAAGCCTCCTTAGAATGCTACAAATATTATGTCACATTTATTGACACTTTGACATGTTTTTACATGTGTTTTCTTTTACATCATAATTATAGTGTTGCAGTCTTATTAATTTCTCTACATAAAATAATTCAAAATCATTTTCATGCAAATATTACGTCTTACTAACAGATAGAGGAGGCAAGTATACCTCATATGCTTTAAATAGTTTTTGGCAAGATAACATTCAACACAATTATACCCGCCCCTACACTCTGGAACAAAATAGAGTTGCACAACACAAAAACAAACACATTGTAGAAATTGCTCACCCTCTATTAAATATTGCTTGCCTTCCTATACCTTTTTGTATGAATGCCATCTAAACTACAACCGATTTAATCAAACGACTTCCCTCACCCAACATCAATCAGCTCTCTCAATTTCAACTACTATGTAACAAATTACCTAAATATCAACATTTTTGCACCCTCGGGTGTCTAAGGTTTCCATGGAAACATCAAATCATTGCTCACAAGTTTTCAACAAAAGCTTCCAAATGCATTTTTCTAGGCTACAACCCTAAGTACAAAGGCTACAAATGTATTGATATTTAGACAAACAAAACTCTAATCTCGCCATGTTATACTTGATGAAACCACATTTCCTTATAAATAGACCACTCACACAACTATCTCCTCTTCCACTCAATTCCTACCTCTAATCTCTGTCAGGAATCAAACACATCTTGTAAACCTACCTCTAACTCTGCTTTACATCATTCTACGACTCCACTCCCCTTATTCACTACTCTTGTTACTCATACATCATCTCTCCTCCTCTCGGGTTCCCTTGCTCTCATCACTTCCAGAGCCATCTCAATCCATCACCCTATGATCACTAGTCACAAGACTAGCTGCCTCAAACCCACCAAAATATTTGAACTTAACCACACCATCACCTCCACTGACACACCAACCACTTATACTCAAGCTATAAAAATCCCGCACTAGAGAAAAGCTAAGTCTGAAGAATTCATGGCCTTACAACAACAAGGAACATGGGATTTAGTTCCTCTCAATTTCAATTAAAACATACTTGGCTGCAAGTGGACATTTCATATTAAACACATGCTGATGGTTTCACTGCTAGATATAAGGCCCTACTTGTTACCGAAAATTTTAAACAAAAACAAGGAATTGATTACACTGAAACCTTTAACCCCGTTGCCAAATTTCACACCATCTGCCTTCTCATCACTTTAGCTACCACACAATACTAAGAGATTCAACAATTTGATGTTTCCAATGCATTTCTACAAGGGAAATTGGATGACAATGTTTTCATGACACAACCTCCCGGATTCATTAAGTCCACACATCCTCACTATAATTACAAAGTAAAAAAATCCCCACATGATCCTAAACAAGCACCACAATAGCGGTACTCTACATTTTGCAACTTCCTCTATACCCAAAAGTTCACTCTTAGCACAGTTGATCCGTCTTTGTTAATTCACCGTCATACTAACATACGCGTTTACTTACTTTTTTTGCGTTGATGATATTTTAATCACCTGTAATTATTTTGTTGTTGTCATGAAACTTATTCACGCTTTAAGTATGTAATTTAATTTAAACTAACTAGGATTTCTTTCCCAATTTCTTAGCGTACACATTCAACCCACTGCTTTCTTTAACCAAACTCACTAACTTAGTAAACTTCTAAAAAACACAAATATGATTAAAGTAAAACTCATTTTAACCCCTCTTTCGACCAAACTTCAAGCTACTTTTGAACCTCCAATTCCTCTAATTGACCCAAATACCTGCAGAAAAACCATAGGAGCTCTTCGACACCTCACCTTTACAAATCATGACATTACATTTCCTGTAAACTATCTCAGCCAACACATGCAACAACCTCTCACTCTTCACCATCAACAATTAAAATGTTTACTAAGATATTTAAAAGGTACTCAAAATTAAGATCTACCTATTACTTCAGGACTTCTTCTACTAACAACCTTTGCAAATGCCAATTGGGAAAAATCAATTTCTGTCATTTGTATGTACCTGGGTCCAAATCTAATATCTTGGTCGCCAAAGAAACAACCTATCGTTGCTCGCTCATCTATCAAAGCATAATATAAAGCAGTGGCATCTACCACCACTGAAATTATCTGGCTCCATCGTCTTCTACATGAACTTACAACTCAGACAACCTCCAACCGTTTTTCACATCGACATTACATCAGCCATAGCACTAGCTCACAATCTCGTCTTCCAAGCTCTCACCAAGCACATTGAAGTGGACTACCACTTCATCATAGACCCTAAAGGTCTTGCAACTCCAACAACTTATGACTGAGGATCAAAATGTTGATATCATCATGAAACCACTATCGATTTCCAGACAAGAAAAACTCACTCACAAGCTTACAATTCATGCACCTGATCGGCTGCCTAAGGGGGGTGGGGCGTAACAGGGATATCGTGGACTTAACAGATTTAAAGACTTATCTCTCACACATCGCTAGTCATCTTTCCTGGAACCTTGGACTTCTGCTTTTCTTTTCATTCAACCTAAGGCTCGTCTTATGAATAAAAATGAACTATATTAAAGGCTTTATATTAAGCATTGTCTATTTTACCATCTATACTATTTACAAGTATGCCATTATGAATATATATATATATATATATATATATGAGGTAATAGTCTCTTCTCTAATGCAATTTGAGAAATGAAACAAATAAGGATACTTATCTTTCATCAAGCTTCCTCTCTACTCTTTCTTCTTATCTGTTTCTCAACATTCTTTAAATTAAATAAATAATATTATTAAACTGACATAACAATGATTACAAATTTTTAATCAAAGAAATGAATATGTCCAATAATATAAGACATAATATATACAAGAGTAACAGCATATGCTTGCTTATATAAAAATAACAATTCATTATCAATATATTTTTCATCATTGTAGTGGTTGTTGTTAGCATCAAATTCGCCAAAAATATTGCTCGAACTGCCTTGCAATATGATCTCCTTAAGTATGGTTCAAACAATCTCCTAAACCTACCGAAAAATTATTGCGTGCGGACACCGCACGCAAAATCTGCGTGTCTGATCGGGGCAGTAAAAAATTTTAGAGTGGGCTCCACTCTAACAAAAAAAAAAAAAAAAACAAAAAGATGCATTTCAGTAATCTAGGTCGCACGTAAATGTTCGTACGCAATAAGCGCTCCAACCTCTCATGGTGTAACCAGTTACCCATGGTACAAGCTCTTTTTTCATCTTTGTGATAAGGACAGAAACTAGCATGTCTCCTTCATATGGTTTTTAAAATCATAGATGCAACCCTTGGTCAAACAACATGTTGCGTCTATCCTCACATTTGAACCAAACCCATGCTCAGCAGCACTCCACATTAAATTTTGCTATCATTACCACAGCATAGTTTTCCCATACAAATATGTATGTATGATTGTGTTTAATGCTTTGTTTTACTTGTACACTTACCAAAACTACGTGTTAATCGGCATTAAGATGATCATCCATCCACTTCTTCTTATGTGTTCTTTGGAACATGTCTATTCTTGTTTTATTTCTTTTTAATTCTAGAATGAGTAACAGATATATTCGCCATTATTATAAAGTTTTTATGTTGATATTGATCATTATTATGAAATATTAATTTTCATATTTTTATATTTAAAATGAACTGAAGAAGAATGTTAACTAATACTACGTGTAAGCAAATTAAAACAAGAGGTAGGAATGATTTTGCTTGACAGTTGGAAAGATCTAATCATTCATCATACCTAGTTAGTAAGCATCCCTTATAAATTTATATAACTCCCAAATCAAATAACTATTATAAATATATGTTCAGTCCATGCAATTTAGCTGCTCCCAAAACTATTCTTATATGCTTACCCACTAGGGCTGTCAAAATGGCTCGTTGTTCGCGAACAGCTCGTGTTCGGCTCGTTCGCTAAGTTAACGAGACACACACGAACAAAGATTTGTTCGTTCGTGTTCAGCTCGTTTTGGCTCGAAATACTGTATATATAATTCATGAGACGTGTTCAACTCGTTTTGGCTCGAAATACTACTCATTAATTATTTATATATAAATATAATTCATGAGTAGTATATTTAAAAAATTTAATTGACTACAACGCTACAAAGATTTGTAATCAATTAGAAGTATTAATTAAGAGAATATAATAAAAACTATTAAATTAGATTCAAATGATGTTTTAATATAAACTATAATTTTTAAGTTTTGCCCCAACCCCTAACATCTTATAGTTACGTGATTAGAGCTGTCAAAATGACTTTTTGTTCGTGAATAGCTTGTGTTCGGCTCACCAAGCAAACGAGCCGAACATGAACACATTTTTTGAG
>NW_018218156.1:0-6589 GCF_001263595.1 Phalaenopsis equestris | reverse complement strand
TAATTAGACTTAAGTTATATCTAGTTTAAGCTAGAAATAATAGTCTATATTCAATCTACTTTGAAATTAGAAAGGTTGATTAAGTTTAATGTATATTAGACTTAAGTTTAGGTTCAATGTAGGTTGAACCTGAGAGAGATTGGTTAAGTCTAATGTAGGTTAGACTTAAGGTTTAGGTTCAATGTAGGTTGAAGCTTTAACTTCAATTTGGGTTAAACCTAAAGAATTTAAATGGGCTTAGGTTCAAGTTAGGTTGAACCTATGAATTTAGGTTGACTTAGGTTCAAGTTAGGTTGAACCTAAGGGTTTTGATTGACTTAGGTTCATGTTGGGTTGAACCTAAGGGTTTTGATGATTATTTTGGTGTCAGTTTTTTTTTTTTTAAATTAAAGTTTTTCTTAGGGCTTTCTAAATTGGTAAAAGGCAGGGAAAAAAGCACCATAAAACATAAAAAAGGTTGATTATTGAAGCATACTGTGCAAAATAAAATAAGAGGGAATGAAAAAACACATGTTTATCTAAATACAAATATTGTGGAAAGGTTTTTAAATGAGATGTTAAAAAATGGAAGCATATTTTTTGCTCTAACAAGAATGTTTGATTGTGTTCCACGATGCTTGAAAAGGTGAAAAAGAAGACTAATGTATTCATAAATAATGTGCTAATGTCAAAGCATATAGCACAATGATAGTTTGATGACAAAACAAACCTCTGATCATAATATGATAGTGGTCCTAGTGTTGAAAATTTCTGTCTTTGATAAGAGATGAAAAAACACCATATAATAACATAGTTTAAGTTTTATGAGAAACCCATCTTTGTTGTCTTGTTAAATTAAAATAAAATATTATGCAATCATATTATCACTCACAATAGAAGCTTTGTTCCTTTTAAGTTTGCTTTTTGAACCATTTAATAAGCATATCAACTCATCTTGGCAGCAATAGTTAATCATTTTCATTCAAAACCAGAATCTCAGTATTGTTTGTCTAGTAGATATATATATATATATATATATAGAATAGTAAAGTATAACAAGACAATTTAAGATTTAAAAGATGTCCATTTCCATTATCTTATTAAATTGAAACAAAATAAATCGCATGCATATTAGAACTCACAATAGAAGCATAAGATTTCTTGTGCTCTTGTCCATCTGAAAGACTTGGAGCAGTTACTGCAGCCGGTGAATCAGTTGGACTCTCATTAATCACCTCCTCCACTGGCTCTTCATCTTCAGCAGCTGAACCTTCCCCTGATTCCAAAAGAACATAACTTTCCTCTTCATTCACTACATTCTCTTCTGGTGTTGCTGCAGTGTGCTGAAGAACAGTTTCTTCCTGTGAAGGAATTGAGTCTGCAGAAAGAAGAAAAAACAAATCCCATAGAAATGACTAAATAAATGGTCTTGAAACAAATATATCATCAAGCTCAGATATGCTTCCAAACCATACCATGCTCCGTGGTCTGACCAGCAGCTTTTTGCGTAAAATCCTGCTCCTCCTGCTGATCATCAACGTCCAGAAATCGAAAAATATCATTTAGAACATAGTAGCCCTTGTCCTGGGTGGCAAGAAAGAACGTCTGTGTGAAGTCCCTCTTCGCATTATCCTTCCCAATGAGGCAACCCGTCACTAGCACCATCACTCCACCATCAAGAGATTCCTGCGCATCAACCGTCTTGATCTGTGCTAAGTACTCACTGCAATTCATAGACAGAATCTTCTCATCGATGCCCTTCACCAACAAACAAAACCAATCAGATTCAACAAAACACAATCACTTAAGATAAGATCCCTCTTTCAGAACAATTTCTAATTGGAATCACAAACAAAAGAAATCAGAAATTACTTGCAAAGAGGAAACCGTGATCATCTCTCCGTTGGCTCCTGGCCGTCCCAGTTTGCTACTATCCTGATAAAACTGATGAATGAGCGCTGGTGATCGATGGAGGATGTGAAAGAACTGCTGGACAAAAACATTCCCGACCTATCCGTCACACCAGATCAAAAAAAAAACTCAGAATACGTCGAATTCCTGATTCAACTATCAAGAACAGGAAACAAAAGGCATGCTTCAATAATAGAATGTTTACCACTTGGGCGGAGGGGGGAGCCCCGGCGGGAGATGACTGCTGGGGCGCCATTCCTGGTCGAGAAGCCCAAGAAATACCAAAAAACCCTAGAACGAACCAGGCAGATCCGGATCAAATCGAGCAGAGATCAGCTGCGGGAAGCTCCGGCAATCGAACGTCAGGTAATCGAATAGGGGGTTGATCAAGCTGGCCTCAACGCCCTCCTTCCCGCTCTGTCGTGGACTCTGAAGGGTTTGCAGCTACGGATCTGCGAAGAAGAGCCAAGCGACGAAACCGTTACGTCGATATCGTGTACTCGTGCTCTAGATCTCCGCTTGATTTCTGCTGATATATGCTGGGCGATTAGTTTCCTTATTTGCATTTTTAAGAAAATTAAACGGGTATTTACATTCATGCCACCTAATTCTCCAAACTTAGTTGTGTGTTTGGGGCAGCTTGTGCGTTTCAGGATAAGTTGTTTGTCTTGAAACGAAGCCTGAGAATTTGGTGGTAACTAAGACGGGAATGGACGGGCGCTCAAAATAATCTATAGAATATTGGATTATCAGGATAGTGAGTATTCTGAAGAATATGACTAATTAAATGAATTAACAAAAAAACATGTTGAATAGATTACAAAGCCAAATGGCAACATTAAGAAGCAAAGAAAATCAAAAGGAGCAATTAGCTAGCTTGGTATCTCAAAGGATGTCAACAGTAGTGGAGAGTCATAACTTAGAATTTGAACAAGTGGTCCTTGAAAAATATGAAGATCTTGGTGGGACAATGATTAAGGAAGAATTTACTCATTTTTTTCCAAGCACCCCCTTGCATTGTAGGGGATATAGTTGACCATACAGGACTAAACATAGGATTGCCTCAAGAGAAGGAATTGGAGGATACCCCTAGGTAGAAGAATAACCATATAGACTTAGATCGTGAGCCTAATAAACTTAGGGACAATCCAATCAGACCAGGAATAATTTTTTAAGGACCAATTTCTTGTAACTTGTGAGGAAACATTGATATGCAAAGAAGGGAATTAATTGGAAGAATTTTTTATTAAAAAATACCCTTATAAATGATAATCTCAATAGACCCCCCTACATACTCTTTAGAAGACTGCGTTTGAGTTAAGAGAGAAATGTTGGAATAAAATCTAATTTTTGAAGACTTAGTAAAAACTCTAGGACCAATAAAATATTGTACAATTAATCAGATATTACTAAATTGGAATTTTGACCCCAGAGACAGCCTTTTCCATTATGATGAGCAGTTAAATCAGACGTTATCTTGAGAGATAACCCAAGTATTATCTGATTTGTTGAACATGCTTTTACTTTATGCATTTGTTTCAAAATTTACTTTGAATTTTGTTTTAAAAATTTCTTTAAAATTTGATTTAAAATTTCATTTGAATTAGTTTTGAGTCTTGTCCCACAACGGAGTAGTTAGTCCCAAATTATGGGTCAGGAGTCGAGAGCACCGATTTGTGTGTCCGCTATACTTTTACACCTCTTTTGATTTATGCATTGTTGCATATTTTACATACTTGTATTATGAGATTATTATGGTTGCTCTTGTATTTAATCTTTCCCGCCTTTAATTTTTGTACCCATATTTACTTTTATTTGCATGTTATATATGTTATCGAAAAAAACAAGTTTGAGGGAAAAATATTTACCTTTTTACGTGTCTGAGAGTAATTCATATAAATCAGCAAAAGACTAAAAATATTAATATGGTAACTCTTACTAGGAATTCTGATTAATTCAACTAGCTTAACAAATTTTCTTTTAAAGAAGGATAAATTTCATTTAAGAAAGATTAACCTTAATGTTTCAAAAATGATATTTCAGAACTTAGCTATTCTAACTATACCTAAAGAAATCTTAAAATAATTAAAAAGGTGTAGT
Source organism: Phalaenopsis equestris (assembly GCF_001263595.1). Classification (NCBI taxonomy): domain Eukaryota; kingdom Viridiplantae; phylum Streptophyta; class Magnoliopsida; order Asparagales; family Orchidaceae; genus Phalaenopsis; species Phalaenopsis equestris. Next base: position 2,599 of record NW_018218156.1, on the reverse strand, counting down.
TAAAAAAATAAGTAGCAAACCAAAGATGTTTTAAGTCTTTTTAGTTTTTGTTAGCTAGTTCGGTGTTATCTTAATTTTAACTGAAATGTGCCGCATTAAACAATAATTTTTTTTAAATTTATTGCTTAAGAAAAACTAAGCTTTCCAAATATCTTTAAGGAAAAAAAATTGCCTAACTAGATATAATAATTCTCAGGGAAAAACAAAAAGAAAAAGAAAAACAAAGAAGGAAAAAAAAATAAGAAAAAGTAAGTGTAAAACGTGAAAAACCCTGAGAAGAAGCTTGAGGTTTGCATTAAAATTTAAAGAAAGAAAACTGGGAAGGTGGCTAGTAGAACTTAAGTGATAAGACTTTTTCATGATTCTTTAATGAAACCCATCTAATGTTACCCTTAAGAAAAATATTAAGTAGGATTAAGTTGGCTAATTTCACTGGAATTGCTATAAAATATTAGAGGTTAGTTAATGTATTTTAACATCACCAATTTAAGCATCTTTGAGATTTTCTAGGGGAGGAACAAAGGGGATTAAGGAAAAAAAATAAAGTTATTAAACATTAAGAATAATTAACCCCCTGAAATGACACTTAAACACTTTTATTTGACTTTGACAAAGAAGTTGAATAATTTTGAGAGTACCTATTTTTCTCATGGGGCCCCAAATGATAAAAGAGATTACTTGAGCGCAAGTAATGAGGTAGGTTTAGGGGTATTCACATGATCTAATTTTACATGAATTAACTTACTTTTTATCCTGCATTTTACCTGTTATTTTTATTGATTTATCACTTTTTTACAGTTGCAAAAAGTTTTGTTGATGTTTTACAGGTAACAGAAGTTGAATCCGTGCATTTTGAAATGATAAAAAAATAATGTAAAAGCGGTCTAAAGCGGTGTGATCAAGCTAGAATTTGGTGTGGTCTCGCTTCAATCTGACATGACAATCCCATATTTACAGAGAGGCGGTGTGATGATCTACCTTAAAATTACTTGTTTATAGAGTGAATTTCATGTTCAATTTTATGCTCTTTTTTAATGATATTGCACTTTAAGGGAATGCATTTTGCATGTTTTTGGTTCCAAAAACAAGAAAAAGAGTTTTGGAGAAAATGGAGCAAAAATGGTGCAATTTGATGTCAAATCGAGCAAGGAAGAAAATTTTGATCTAACATAGTTTGATATATCTTTCTATGCTTAATCTCATTTACATTTATAATTTAACATTTATAATATATTTTTGAATGAAATTGCACTTTAAAGAAAGGTTATTTTCATGTTTATCTTTTAGGTATAACATTTGGAGTGGATTGGAGCTGAAATATAAGAAGCATAAAACACTAATTTTAATGATTAAAATGAGGTCAAGACAGGTTAATTGGACCCTAAGACTAAGCAGTGCAAATTTAGGCATTGGCGCTTAGGTGCCACATTTTGGTGCCTAGGCACCAGAAACAGTTTTAGACGGCTTTTAGATGCCCCAAGGAGTTATAAGGAAACTTTTGGGCACTTTGGAAGGCAACTTTTGGCATTTTAAACTCTTAGAATCTCCAAAAACATCCAGAGGTCGTAGATAGGAGTAGGAAATGTAAATTTCTACTTTTTCTGGAGAGATTGGTGAGGAATTTTGAGAGATATCTTTAAGTAATTGTACGAGCATCGTGTGGATCAATAGGAGACTTTGTTGGAGAGATTTTCTTCTTTCTTTCAGAGGGAAAAAGCCAAGTATTGTGGTTTTAATTATCTTATAATTGTTGTAAGCACTTTTTTATTAAATTTTCTTTGATTTAAATGAAGTTTTCTATTGTGTTTTCTCCATGCTTAGTGAGCAGTTTTCATTACTCTTTCTCCTTGTGATGAGAATTAATCATGTGAGGGATTAGAATGGTTTAAAGATTTCTTTTATTCCAAAATTGTGATGGTATTTTCACATGTTCTTAATTTACTTTGCAAACTGACCATTTGTAATGTTAAAATCAGTTCCAAAATATAATGATCCTAAATGGTTATGATTTAATACAACTAGTGAATACCACATTAACTCTTAGGATGGGAGGAGACTTAGTCCAACAAGGAGTGCAAATAAATAGGAAGATAAGTTTTGATGGGAGTAGAATTAGTGATTTTAGGGTGGCGGGCTAGAATCTTTACCAATTTAATCTAGATTTGGAACCTGAAGCCCGGTTAGTCCTATAGAGAGGGCATGGTGGATAATCTGGAAGTGACAAGCTAGAACCTACCCAGCATAACCATATCAATTAGGAAATTGCTTTAGGTTAGTTAATGTTCTTTATGCACTCGAATGAGGATAAGGAATAAGTATGCTCCTATTTAGCACAAAATTACATTTTAACTTTAAAACATTTGATTCCTACACTGATTATGATCTCATTGTAAGGAGAAAGGGATTTTTATTATATAAGAACTTTTCAAAATTTAACTAGTCACCTTATATTAGTTTTTTATTTAATTTAGTTAACTTTAATTTTGGAGTAAATTAGTCTAAATGAGTCAATGTAGGAAAACAAAACTTTTTGAAAATTCCAAACTAAGACCTGATTGTACTAAATTAGAATTAGCCTAAGGGCTTTCTTACCTTGCTT
>NW_018218155.1:0-5926 GCF_001263595.1 Phalaenopsis equestris | reverse complement strand
TCTGATTATTGCATCAAAAGTATTCCCAAGTTTTTCTTGAAAAATCATATATAAAGAAAAGTAATTACTCTTACTAAGAGATCTTGACTTGATTGAACCATATACATACAAATGTATATGTTCAAGTGGCTTTGAAAAGCTCCTCCTAAATTGCATCCCGAGTAAGCAGCCTTCACATATCCGGTCAGGATGATTAAGACAAGGCAGAACTCTTACCATTTTCTTCTTTGATAACAGCTCCAATCCTCCAAAATTATAATGCCCAAATAGAAGATGTCAGAGCCAAGATGGATATTTGTAGCATGCTTTGAGAAACTTCGCAATATTATTTTAAATATTGAGCAAGAACATTCTATTTCTTGACATCGGTATCTTTGCAATTAGATTGCTCATATTGTCCCTTATCGAAATGTTATTTTCAAATGAATATCATTACCTTTCTCTAAGAGTTGACCCAAACTTGAGATATTACTCTTCATATTTGGCAAAATAAACGTTGGAAATGAATTCATGTTTTCCATTCTTCAATCGATAAAGATATTACAGTTGCATTTGACTACTACCTTGGACTCATCGATCTCCAAAGCACACATTGCCACTCACCGACTCGTCAAGCTCAACGAACTTGTTTTACTTCCACACATATGATTGTTTGCACAGATATCCAAATACCATGTGTTAACTTCACCTTTTTCGTTCTCCTTATATGCCAACAACAAAGTGTCATATTGTTGACGTCTCTCTTCTACATAAGTAGCCTTCTCTTCAACATTATTGTTATTGGGAGTTATACATTATGTAGCATAATGACCAAATTTTTTTTTACAATTTTAAAACATCACTTGAGATTTGTAATAGCTTAATCTTGATTTTCCCCTTTCATGACCTCTCGTTAGAACTTTAAAGGAGAACATATTGTTGCTCTCCATCTCTCGAGAAAAGAACTTTGGCTCTAATATCACTTTGTTGGAAAATAAAAAAGGCTATTGTAAGAGAAGGAATGCTAAAAAAGAGAAGAGGAACACTTGTAAAATTGACTTTTATTTCGCTTTTTTTCATCTTAATTCTACTTGATACTAAACTCAAACACACCACACCTATTTATACTAGTGACACCCCATTAGGATTGTGCCAAAACATTTCAATCCTATGGCTACTATTGACTATCTAGAATATTCTTTTATTTTAAATTACAAAAGTCATTAATTACATATTATAAATTTTCTAAATCACTCCTTTAAAATATAACTCTAAAATCCTCTAAAGCGTTCTTCATAAAATAAGTCTCTAGAATTTTCCAAAAACTTTTCTAGATTATGGGCTTAATTAAAAGCTCAATTTAAATCAAATTTTAATTTTCAAAATTGGTCACATTAAACGTCGATCATTTGTTGATCCTATTAGGAGAGTAGATGTTTTAAATTGGACTATGTTAGACATATTGTATAAAAAAATGATCTTAATATATTAGAATTAAATGAGATTATGATACCAATAGAACGAAATCGAGAAAAAGGATTAATGTAGCTGGCCCCACTTAGTGAGATAAAGGTTTGTGTTGTTGTTTTTATGTGCAACAAATCTTTTGTTAAGAAGTTGATAATGTGTTGGTCATAAATTCAATAAAAAAAGTGATATGGGAGCTTTGGTCGCGGTACTGTAGCAGCTAAAGTGTCGCGGACCTATTTTCCTTTTTGATCCCTTACCTTTTCTATTTCCTTCATATTCTAATTCCTTCCATTCAAGCTACTAGTACTTAATATAAATATGTTGTTTTCTATCTTAGGGTTAGTTTTAGGTGAGTTTTACTTCAGATTTCTATCAGGACAGTAACCGACGTCTGTTTTTCCCTTTAAGGGTTATATCCGAAAGATTGGGTGGTGCTCCGGCCGTATCCCTCTCCCAAAGTGGTGATTATCTTCCCTCTATCTCCTTCCACATCCTTCACCGCCACAACCGATCACTGTATTTCGCGGTAGCCAGCCAAAACAGGCTTCCGTTAATTATTTTTTGATGCCCCAATTTCCCAATCGCCTCCCACTTCCTTCCAATGTTGTTGCCGCCCAAACTGCACGTCCACCCTGCTGTCCCAACCATTCCACTAAGCTGCTGCCACGCAGGACAGCCACGAAACACATCCATACTGCTGTCCCATTGCTATCCACCCCCACCCCTAGCTTCCATCACCCAAGAAAGCCTCCATAATTGTTCTCCTTGCATTTCTGCACTTCCCCCTTGTTGTCACCAACATTCTTTTATTGCCACCACTCCCGTCAACTATTCATATCCACCTAGTCGACCTCCATGACCCTAGGATACAGTTTAGGGATGTTTGCTTGTATTGTTTTATATTTGTTATCACTTATTTCCTATTTGAAGAGTCATTGTTGTAACCATATTTGAATTTGCCAATAATATTTCTACTTTTATTATGGTTTGGGTTACCTCCGATATCATTTGATATCAAAGCTAGCCTAACCCTAGTCTTATACTAGAGTTTCCTAGTATCCGCCCCTACCAAGTCACTTCTACAAAAATTTTTCTTTCCTAACCCCACCGACTAGCCAAAATTAGTTTTCATACACCTTCAATGAGTCTCCTACACTCTCTTTCACCTAGCAACCCTAAACCCTAGCCATGACACAAAGGAGATACATGCCCGAGCCTATCCAAGAGAAGATACAGTGAGAGATCCGCCAACTTCATTAGAGGCTTGGGGATATTGATGATGAAACCCAGAGAGTGATCAACCTCGACCGGGACCTAGAGAATTGAAGGGGAGCAAGAAACGGGGATTTGAATCCCTTCCATAGAGACGACTTTAGTAATGCAGAAGATTGGCCACGACACTTTGGAATCAAGTATCAGAGGATGGCGAGAGGAGTCAACATGTGGCGAATAAGAGAATCTGAAGATGAAGCGGGAGATCCAACACCAATTCCTATCAGCTAATTACAGACAGAAGAGTCAGGCTCTAGCTCCAAAAGTGCAGAGATCACTTCAACTAAAGAACAACACGTCAAGGGCTTACGACCAAATAACACGCAAGAGAATATCCAAGTTGGTCTCGTAAAAGAAAAAAGAGTCAAAGTGGAGAACATGTGAAACCAATCTGCATCACTAAATCTGCCACAACCAATAAGTGTTGCAAGTGTCACAGATTTGGGCATGTTGAATCGGACTACACAACAGGAAGGTGTTTTTCACAGAGAAGAGCATTCTTGAAAAATTGAGTAATGATACAATATACCTTGAAGACGGCGAGGGCACAAAACAGGAGGACCGACTTCAAGTTGAAGTGATAAATGGTGATCCAGAAAAAGATTCAGACTTCAGAGAGGATTCTCAATTTTTAGCCAAAGTAGAAGAGACATCATCTATTCCAATTGTTCCCAAGATAGAGATACTGAGGTAGCAATAGCTGTTCTAGAAGTTGGTAACTCTGATGAAATGGGAATTCCTGTAGAGTATGAGATTATGGTGCATCGAGCAAGCATTTTGTGGGTGTTGAGAGGAGCATTAATAGAACTGGCCTTGGATGTCCAAAGAGGCCATGAGTTTAGGGAGCTGGTATCCAACACAGGACAATCCCAAATAAGAGAAATTCAAAAGTTTCAGATCCATAGACTCATCTGTGAATTGCTCCTACTGAGTAAGATCTCACTCCTCAGAGATGAAGCCCTTTTGTGCCACATCAGGAAGATTATATGGAGTTATGCAGATATTAGGTTCAATTCAACATGATACCCATCATCAGATGTCCAGACATAAGAGAAAAATCCCTCCTAAAAATTTATCAGTTTAATGGGAAAGAAAATTCTTCAATGGGATTTAGAATCTATCAGTGAAGAAGAAGAGAGCTCTACTGAGTGATGCAGTCTGCCACAGATTTCACCTCATAGTTTAATTCTCTTATACATTGGTTTATCAGTGACATTCTGTCGAGTGCGAGAAGTGGAAGAAGAAGGTTTCAGACTTAAGGGCTTAATATTGAAATTATGAGAACCCACATATATATGCAGCTCCAGCTTATGATGTGTCAAGAGAGGAAGCATATTTATTCTATCAAAACGTGTTGTGGAATAATAATACCCACATGATCGACCTCTCATGGGACTATAATACTCTGGTACCATTAGTGTGGCAGACTTGACTACGTGCTACAAAGAACCAGAAGCTTCGACAAATGAAGTTGAAGCTCCCCCAATCCAAGGAGATTTACGCGGGAGCCTGGGTCACAGTACTGTAGGTGTTACAGTGTCGCAAAACCATTTTCCTATTTGATCCCTTACCTTTTCTATTTACTTCCTATTATAATTTCTTCCTATTCTAACTACTAGTCATTATTATAAATTTGTTGTTTGTTGTCTTAGGGTTAGTTTCGTGATTTTTATTTCAGATTTCTGTCAGGACAGCTGTCGGCTTCTGTTTTCCCCTTTGAGGGTTCCATCCAAGAGTTTGGATGGTGCTCCGGAAGTACCTCTCTCACGAGGTGGTAATTATCTTCCTCTTATCTCCTTCCACATCCTTCCCTGTCGCTCCCGATCATTATACATCACTATAGCCCGTCACAACAACTTTTCGTTAAATGTTTCTGTCGCCCTAGCTTCCCAGTCACCTCCTATTGTCCTAGCCATCCCACTACGTCATTGTCGTCTAGGACAGCCACGAAACACCTTCCTTTTGTTGTCCCATAGCTATCCACTCGCACTCATCGCTGTCATCACCTAGGAAAGCCTCCATACTTGTTGTCCCTGCATTTCTACACTCCTCCCTCACTACCGCCAACATTCCTTTGCTATCGCCATCCTTGCCAATCATCCTGATCCAGCTAGCCGACTCCATCACCATGGGATACGATTTAAAGATGTTTGCATGTGTCTTTTTATATTTGTTATCACTTATTTCCTATTCAAAGTGTCATCGTTGAAATCATATTTGAGTTTAACAAAAAATATTTATATTTCTATTATGTTTTGGGTTAACTCCAACATCAAGAAGTCTTATCAATTCCTGCTTGGAAAAAGGCCATGTAATGAGAGATTTTTTCTTTAAAAACAATGATACCCGACTCATAAATACTCTACAACCTGAGAAAAGAACTGTAGGGTGCAAATAAGTATTCAGTGTTGAATACAAAGAAAATGAGAGCATAGAAATGTTTAAAACTAGACTTGTAGCAAAAGAGTTCTCTCAGTTCTATGGAATCAACTAATAGGAGACATTTGTACAAGTGTAGAAACTCAACACAGTAAGAGCATTACTATCATTCACTGTCAACCAGGATTGACCTTTACATCAACTAGACATTAAAAATGCATTTCTTAATGGGGATCTTGAGGAAGAAGTTTGTATACAGATGCCTCCAGAATTAACGAATAACACAAATAATCAGTTAGTGTGCAAACTAAAAAATATCATTGTAAAGATTGAAACAACAACCCAGAGCATGATTTGAAAAGTTCACCAAGATTATTATTGCCATAGATCTTATCAGTGTTAGGTTGATCACACTTTATTTATGAAATAAAATAAAGAAAATTAGATAGTCATCTTTAATGTATATGTAGATGATATTATTCATAAAGATAATGACGAAGGTGAGCTTGAAAGAATTAAAAGAATAATGACTTATGAGTATGTGATAAAAAATCTTGAAATTTTAAGTTTCTTCCTTCGAATAGAAGCAATAAGATCCAAAGAAGGAATTTACATTTCGTAGAGAAAATATATCATTGACTTATTAAAGGAGGCAAGAATAACTCCTATAGATCCCAATCGACGAGCGTATAAAAAAGAAGATAACACCAAAGTTGAAAAAGGAACGTATCAAAAACTTCTGAAGATATTTAATTATCTGTCACATACAAGAGTTGACATTTTTTTTTCTGTGAGTGTAGTGATCCAATATATGAACGATACAAAT
>NW_018218154.1:457-20292 GCF_001263595.1 Phalaenopsis equestris | reverse complement strand
ATGAGACGACGACACGGGCAAGTGGCAATTCTTCTTCGGGCAGCGGTCGAGACTACAATAGAAGGTGAAAAAAAAGGAGCTTCAACGGAACTTCAATAGATTTAAATAACATACCTATAGGGAGTCGAGGTCGTTCGTCTGACACGACGTAAATCCTCACATTATCTTTTAGGATTTTCTACGATTTTATATCGTACGATATAAGTCCTAAACTTTTTAGGATTCTAAGGTCGTCGTTCAGTATGACAAAAATCCTCACATTCTTTCTGGCTATTTGCATATGACATGCAGACATAAGCCCCAAATATGTAAATAACTTGCAGGACTGAAATATCTTTGTGTCTTTGATTCCTCTTCCATAGATTAGTTTGAGATGTCATTGATTCCTCTTCAGTATCTTCAACATCTCCTACTTTTCATTCTTTTGACTTTCTTATAAGTAATAATGGAAACCTGAACGTTGAATTCTTGAAGACAAAACCTCTAATCATTATCAAGAGTTATCTCAAATGACTCACGTCATTTGGGATGTAATTAACTATAGGGGCTTGCCCTATAGGGAATTAAGAACCGAGATTAATCTAAACCCTATCTAATCTGTATTAGATAGGGGAACTTGTTGGCTATAACTTTGCAGACCAAAATACAGTCATAAACTTTTAATTTTAGATAGTTTAGCCTACTAATAAGTATTACGATCATCCTTCGTGATGATATATCATTTATGGTATCGTGGTCAGCTATTTAAACTATTAGATATATGGGTCTATTCGGTCTCACCATTTTCAAAAATAATAAAAAATATCATTTTCATAAAATTAAAATTACATTATATAGTATACTAAATTTAAATTTTAAAATATTATTTTTAAAGAAAAAATAGCTGACAACAACTTGATTAAAGTTGAGTTTTATGTCATTAAATATGTATATTAAAAAAATGTTTGTACATATTTTGACTGATTCGACAATAGCATAGGTTAGATAGCCATCATACAGGCAGTCGACCAGTCGAACAAGCGACTACCCATTGACTAACGATTGAAGGGCTGCTAGATGACTAAATATCTATGAGACGACCAAAGGGTTGCTAGATGATTGAATGTCTTCCAGACAACCAAATCTTTGTCAGACGACTGAAGGGATGCTATTGAGCGAAGAGCTGCCAGATGATCAAAAAGCTATCAAAGCCGATTAGAAACAAACATCCTTGCCAATGACTGGACAAGAGTCCAAACATACAAAACTATGCCAAAATCAGTTACAAAAACGAAGATGTACAAAAAAAGACAATAATGTCTTACAACCCCTCTATTAAAGTATGGGTAGTCATATAATTTTTCACATTTAGCTCTGACCCGACCCGCAATTACTTGTATTTTTAAGCTCCAAAATATTACCAAAAACTTGACATAAATTATATTCACTGGCTAGTGTGAATAAATATAATGTTATGAAAATAATTAATAAAACTTTACATTATACATACTACACTATACATACTACGCAAGTATAGATATCATTTTAAGTAATATAAAATTTTCCTTAAAACCCAAAGTATCAATCCCATGAGGTTAAGACTAAATTGGCTTGTTAAACTCAAATGGAAATTCTATTTAGATTGTAGATTTAAATGAAAATGAAATGATAAACATGGTTAAGACTAAATTGAAGCTGTTAAAAACAACTATAATTAATAGTCTAATAAAAGTAATTCTAATGAGTTTGAATAATATGTAAGAACTTTCCCCTTGTAATGAGATATTAATCTATGTAGGATTTGAATGAGTAAAAATATGATGATGTATTGTGATAAATAGGAGCATTCCTATTCTTTACCCCCTCCCGGTGCTAGCAAAGAATATTGACTAATTTAGAGTTTTTCACCAGCTTATGTAGTAGTGATGAATAGATTCTGACCTCTCACCTCCAGATTACCGACTGCACCCTCTCTATAGGACCTATTAGAGGCCATTGTGATCCAAACTCTAAACTTAATTTAAAAAATAATCTAGTCTGTCACCCTAGAAACATCAATTCTACGCCCATCAAAACTTTTATCATTATCTATTTGCACTCCCCTTTAGGTGATAGCGACAACTCTGCCCAGAATGAAGTGTGACACTCACTAGTAGGGTGAAATCAAAGCCCTCCCTGGTCTTTATATTTCTCAACAGATTTAAACCTCACAAGTGACCAATTTGTAAGGTCAATAAGAATTGGTGAAAATATCATCACAATTTTAAAAGTAAAAAAAATCTTTAAATCATTCTCATCCCATAAGAATAAGTCTCAAGAGTAAGGAGAAAAATATGGAAATAATCATAATTTATGGAGAATAAAACAAAAACACCAAATTTGTATTGAAATCCATGTTTTAGAAACAAAAACTTAAACACAAATATAAAATACCTTATGTCTTCTCCTCAACACAAATTCTGGAGTCTCCTTGAAGAACTCTCCAAACTCTTACTATTACAACACAAAACACACTAAAACATACACTTAAACACTAAAGTGATACTTCAAATTCTGCCAAAAAGTCCTCTATTTCTTTCAATTTTCGTCCATAGTAATAGATCTCTGAAAATAAACATGGGTTGCTTCAACCTCCCCTTCAAAATTTGGCCAAATAATGGATCATGTAAAATGGTAGTTATTGGCGCTATAACACCAGTTTGGGTGCTATAGCGCCCGTTACCCGCATCCGCCGCATCCGTGGTGCTATAGTGCCAAAGGACGGTGCTATGACGTCATACTTTTTTGCACCATTTTTGCTCATTTTTCCCTCCTTTTCTCTAAATGTCCATTCCATGTACCTGAAACCAATAAAATGCAAAAATACCTTCCTTTAAAGTGCAATATAACTAATAATATACATTAAATGATCATAGAATATGCACTTAAAAAAAAGGTAATTTTAAGGTGGTTCATTCCCCCAAATTTAAATGTTACTTGTCCTCAAGTAACTCCTTTACACTAAGTAAAAATTATAACTTGTGGAAGTGAGTCTAATTTAGAGATTTTTATTATTTTTTTTATAAATGTAATAGTGAAACTTTTAAAAAAAATTTAATAACTTAGGTTAACTAAATTGTAAAAATATTTAGTAGTTAAGTCTAAGAGTTCTGGTTTTCTATTCATTTAAAAAATAATTATAATTTGGTCATATTTTGAATTATTAGAAAAATTACAATAAAAAGAACTTCATAAAGACTTCATTAGTAAGTATGCTAATGCTTTAAGCCTTAACTTAGGAATGTAATTAAGTTCTTTTCCTAAAGATAATTCAAGTAGAGCCAATTTTTGATTAAACATCTCCTCAAGCTCCTCCTCACTTTTTTATTCTTGCTCTTCTTCTTTTTTTCTTCTAATTTTTCTTTTCTTTTTCTCTTCTAATTTTTCTTTTCTTTTTCTCTTTCTTTAGGACCTTTTTCAATCCTTTCTTTTTCTTTTCATGTCATGTGAGGATTGCTATATATGGATAGCCTTTAATGATTTTGAACTCCTACATCCTCTTCCTAAAGTTAAAAACTTTACATATTTTCATATTTTGACAAAATTGTATTAACTTTGAAAAAGATTTTCCATAAAGTCTTAATTTTTTCTTTCTAAAGTAAAACTCTAAAATTTTGAACAATTTCAAAAATACAATTTTCTTTACTTTAAATAATAAATTCATAATTCTATCCTCTCATACTAAATATTTTAACTTTATAACTAACCTTTATTATAAAAACTTTTGCTTAAGTTTTCTCTACCATTTAAAAAATTTAAAATATAGTTATCTTAAGTTATCATAACATACCACAAGTTAAGTTAAAATAAGTTCTCTAAGTACAAACAAAGTTTAATTCTTTAGAAAGCTTTTCTCCTATCCCCCAAATTTAAATTTTAAATTAATTTCAATAGATTAGTTCATACAAAAAGAAAAATTATAAAGTTTAAAATAAATAGAACAGTACATGTACAAGTAATAAAGACAAGTGAAATTAGCATTTCTAAAGATAAAAAGATAATTCTAGCATTTACATTAAAGTGAAAAATAAACATTAAAAACAACATAACAATTTATTACAATAAAAAAACTTTAACATTTTATGCCAATGCAAATTTAAACACTAACATATAACAACAAACAAACTGCAGGAAATCTAAATATGAAAACAAAAAAATAAAACACAACAAAATAAACAAATAACCTTACACATCATCATCTCCTTCATCACCACCACCACCATCACCATCATCATAATTAAAGCCTACATCTTCCTCCATATCATCAGGTTTATAAGATGTATATCTAGGGAAAGTAGGAAATACTACCGAGTAGTCACCCCTTAAGAATTTCTCCAACGCCTCATGATAAGCAATATCTGCATATACTTATCATTATAACTAAGATGGCTTTCCAAACTCTTCTGCTGATTCTATAATGTTAAGATATCTTCTTATTTAATGAATAATTGTTCCATAAGAGTATCAAGTGAAGTAGTTCTAGATGTAGAAGTTCTAGAAGTGGAAGCTGAAGCTGAAGCTGAAGCTGAAGGAATATCAGAGCCTTTACTTCTAGATCTTACTCTAGTATGCTTTCCATACATCTCCAAATTAGTTTTTCCAATAGGCTTCTGGGTAAAACTTCTTCCCAAGTCTCATATTTAACTGCAGATTCAACACACATGGTAGTAATAAGAGCAGGATAACCCATACCTCCAGTATTTCCTCCCCTCGAAGAAATAAGCATATTCTTGTAAATTAAAGAGTCAATGTCAATTGATTTGTTCATTTGAATGCAATAGTTTAATGTGGATCTCACTCAAGTTACCTCATTAAAGTGATTAGTAGGAAGCAAACTACCAGAAATAAAATAATACCAGGCACGAGAATGAAAATTTAACTTCGAAAAAAAAAGTTTACTCTGTGTTCATTCTTAATCTTGCATACTCCATTACCATCAGTCAAAAATTGTATAATCTCGTCCAATTCCTCTTCAGTAAATTGAAACTCAGAATGGAAACAAGTAAGAACACTATGCAGTTTGTAAATGTGGTTGATCTGAGTAGAACTTATATCCACATACTGCCCTCTCACATAAATTAAATCATCAGATTCGTCAGGTAAATTTGCATAGAATTCTCTAACCACAAAAATCATAGCAACGACAGTGAAATAACAAAAACTTTCTCATTGTCACACTGAAATCATGTATTCTATTGTACCACCAAGAAGAAGGAAACTTCGTTCTGGAATTATTTCTTAGATTGCAGATCATTGTACTGGTCCTGAGCTTTCATACTCGCAAATTTATCAGCATAAAAAACTCCCTTTCCTTTTCCTTTTTTCATCTTAGGAGCCATGATAAAATCTAAAAATTCCAAATAAAATTCCAATAAATCACAAATATATGATTTTTAGGCTCCATCAAACACATTCTAAACTAAATAATCATTCACCCGTGGATTTCTCACCATTTTCACCAAGTTTTGAAATTTCGGTCATACCCACAATGTGGAAAAAATTCATGGTGAAATAAAAAATTTCCAAAGCAAAGATGAAGATCTTACCCAAAGAAGATGAACTCTAGAGTTTGATGTCCTTCCTCCAAGTAAATCAAGCACAAATCCCCCTAGAGGTGAAAAAATGCAAAATATAGAGGAAGAAGATGAGCAAAGAGCTAAAATGGCGTGAACCGGCGTTTCAACCCCTTAAACCTGCACTCGGGTTGGCTCAGTGATATAGCCCTAATCATAAGCACCTAGAATTTTACGATTTCTTATATCATTATGGAGTACAGAAAATCTAAGATTTTTAAGGTCTTATTTTCCACTTTTAATGGCCATTTTAGGGTTCGACACCAATCCAAAGTCAAACATTCAAATACTCAATTCATCATTTCAAGCACATAAGGTCTTCATGTAAGAACAACATAGAACTGGTTTTCTTATATTAATAATATTTTTCAATAAAAAATGACACAAAAAATTCATAGATAAAAGCTAATACAACATAAACACAACATTTAGAAGTTCAAAAAGCCTTAACAAAGACAAAATCAACACACTACACTTAAGAACACATTACTAACCCAATTATCTCTCTAAGAAATCATTTTAGACCCAGTTGTGATCGGACGTGTCATTCTCCTGTTCACCCATCAAACAATTCCGATTGTAGGAATGATAGAAAGGAGCACAAGGAAAGTTCGAAGAGAATTTCTCATATATCCAGTTATTTTTGCTATACATTATCACTTGACAATATTGAAAACATGCCAAATTGTTTAATTGGAGTTTAAAATGCCAATCCAAATGCTCATGTTAGTTGAACAAGTTTCCAAGCTTAGTGTACAATTGAGAGATCTTACCTTCAATCTTCCCAAGTTTCTCCATAAGTCGCTCCAAATTTAATGCAAGATATTTGTTGAAGTACGTCTGAGCATCCTTATGGACCATCTTCTTATCTTCAAATCTCCCATTGCCTTTGCCATTGCTCTCCATAATCCTCGAAGTAGGAATAGATTTCTCCACTCTCTAATCTCACTAAAATGCTAAGAAAAGTTAAAGGAACACTTCCCTTCTGGTCCTAGGCCGATTTATAGAGAAAAAGAGAGAAGAAAATTGAAATTTGGTGGTTCCAAGGAGTTACTCGAACTGTGGCACTATAGTGCAAAGCCAAATTTCTCAAAATCCAAAATTATTTCTTTCAATCTTCAATTTCAATAATATAATAATGTTTTATGCCAACATAATCATGTAAGACTCCAACTTACATTAAAAACTTCATCACAATGAAAATCAACAATCAAGTAAATCACATCAATAACTATGGGTTCCCTCCCACGAAGCGCTTGGTTTAACGTCATCAACCCGACATATCCAAAGTCTTAATAAAGTTGACCCAACATTAAGATCTCCTGAAATGTAAGACTATCTCCCCTTATATAAGCTTTTAACCTTTATTTATTCTCCTTAATTATCTTTACAATGTTAGGATCTTCAATATCAACAGCTCCATTTGGATAAAATCTTATCACAATAATTGGACCTGACCACTTGGACTTAGGTTTTCTCAAAAATAATTCAACCTTGAATTTTATAATAAAACTTCTTGTCTAGGCTCGAAATGATTGTTAAGAATTTCTTGATCATGCCTCATTTCCATTTTCTCTTTATAAATTCTTGCATTCTCATAAGATTCATTTCTCATCGTATCAAGCTCATTTAATTGCAGTAATTGTTTTTTTTTAGCATCTTTCAGATTATAGTTAAACTCTTTTATTGTCTAATAAGCTTTATACTGTAATTCATCGGCAAATGACAAGCTTTCCCAAATATGAGTCTATATGGTCACATTCTTATAGGAGTTTTGTAAGCAATCCTATAAGCCCATAATGCAAAATCAAGTCTAGTAGATCAATCACTTTTATTAGGATTTACAGTCTTTTCCAATATTCTTTTAATTTCTTGAATGGATATTTCTGCCATACCACTAGTCGGAGTACGATAAACTGTGGCAATTCGATGTTTGATTCCATATTTTTGAGTAAATGTTTCGATTATTCTATTCTTAAAATGACTTCTCCCATCTGTAATAATTACTCTCGATGATTGCGATTCTCTTTATAGATGTTAATGCATTGTATGTGATTATATTCTTAATTTACATAATTATAATTCTTACTTTGCAACAAAGCCAAAACCTTGATCCCAAACAAAAGCAGGTAAATTCTTAACTTCGAAGCAAATAAGAATACAAATATAATATTTAAATATGGGATACTACACAGGTATACGTATCGTTATCATGTAATATAGGACTTTTTGACTAAGCCCCGAATATTGAACCCACAAAGATAACTACAATATGCACTTTACAAAATAGGAGAAATTAGATAACAAAATTCTACTTAGCAAAATATTTTTAGTTAAACTCTACATGCTATAATATTAATGAAAGTTCAATTCTTTTTGTAATTTTTGATAATTTAAAATAAAGTAAGCAACTAACTGATTGAACTAGATGTTTTCAAGATGAAAGCAATATAAATAAAATATCATTTTCCTTATCATGAATCAGTAACATGTATGGGAATTCTGTTGTGAAAGTATTCTAATTGTGTTGTGCCAAATATGAGCAATACTATTCTTTTCCCTTACTAAATATGCTATAAAGAATATTGGTTAATCTATAGTTTGAATAGTCTTGAAGACTGGTTAGGTAAGACAGATACTAGCTCTAACTCTAGAGTTCCCTCTTCTCCCTCCAAATGGGGGCTAAAATCTCGTATTAAAATGTAAAAACTTTAAATCAAATTGGGGGCTTTAGCCTGTCACTCTAAAGTCCTCTAATTCTACACCCTTTAAAATTTATCTCCTTATTTATTTGCAGTCAACCCCATGAACTACATTCTCAACCATGAATCCAAATGTGATTCTTATCATTTATTGACTGAGACAATACCATCTCAGATATTAAATTTTCTCACAACCAGTATTAATGTCTTAATTGGTCATTTCAAGAAGTAAATGAAGTACAAGGTTTAAATTCATCACAACTTCTTCCAACAATAAGTCTAATAATTCACACTTCCCTCCAATACTTAATCACTTATCATTTTAAGGAAAAAGAAAAAGAAAACTACTCAAAATTCATGGAGAAAACACAATGACACTTGAGTTTAATAGTAGAAATCATGCACACAAACAAAAAGTTAAATTAAAACTAAATGTAGTCACCAAGATAAAAAATTATCTGCAATGATGGGTGAAGATGACGACGTAGTGGTGGTTGACACTGGTTGGTCTGGATGGATGGATGATGATTGGCTGACATCTTCCATGGATGATCCAAGTCCTTTTTTATAAAAATCCAAAAGGTGTCTTGGCGTCTCTTCAAAATGTGTCCCCATTCAATGAATCTTCTAGAAGTTTCCTCCTTTCAAAAGCCAATTGAATGAATTTTCGTGTCTATTAACTATTTCCCACATTTTTACCAAGGGTTGCTTCAAACACCTCTTTAAAAATTCTTAAGTGCGGGATCCCTGACGCTTAGGAATGACTCTCTCTATTTAACTGGCGCGTAAGCGCCAGTCCTGGGCACTAAGGCATCCCAATTCATTTTTGCACCTTCTTCATTTTTGCTCTAAATTTAATCCTTTTTCACTCCTTTTACCCATTTTTCATCCATTTGATTGTACCTGAAAGAAAAACACATAAATACCTTTCATTAAAGTGCAATATCTTAAAAATAGGTATAAAAATGTGTACATAAAGACTATATATTTTAAGTGTATCAAAATCTCCCAAAATTAAAATGTTACTTGTCCTTAACTGACACTCCAATCTTTTAAAAACTAAATAATTAGATTATGTATGTGAGTTTCTTTAGGATATTCTAAAATTTTGATGTAGAAATTATAGTTATCCAATCTAGAAAAAATGTTAGTGAATGAGACCAACTTAGAGTTTAGAAATTTTTAAGGTAAAGAAGTATGAAAATATGAGTTCCTATCTAGTTAAGAAATATTTTAAATTCTCCAAATATAAATTTTAGGCATTCTATCTTCTCCTCTTAAAAATTTTTATTAAGCATAGTTTTACTTACTATATTATATCCTTAAGCTGAGGAGTTTCTCGAGTATTATACTTTAAAAATATCAGATGTGGAACTAATTTTTGGTTAGACACTAATCCTCAAGCTTATCCTCTCTTTTTCAACTTTTCTTTCCTTATTCTTTTTCTTTTCTTTTTCACTTTTTTTATTTTTTTTTCAGACAAGGATTACTATATCTGAATAGACATTTAATGACTTTGAATTCCACTCTTCCTTTCCTAAAGCAAAAAGTTGATATATTTCCTTTACTTAAAAACATAATAATAGTTTTGAAAATTACATTCAATAAAAGAAATTTAAGTTTTGAAAAAAAAAGTCTAATTCTTCAATATTTTTCATTTCCACACTAAAAATTTTTAACTTTAAGTTTTTTTTCATTACTATAGGTTTAAATAAATTCTTTTACTCATTTCTATATTCAAAATTTTACTTCCCTAATATAACTTCATATACATGATCATTTTTCTCCAAATCAAAATCAAATTTATTTGAAGTTTATTTGAGAACACATAAATTTCAAGTTTTTAGAAAATTTTTCATTCCCCCACAAACTTAAATTTTTAATAAGATAAAATATTTTAGCATCATATATGTAAGCAAGAATGAAAACTAAAAATAACATGCTTGCAAAAATTCTTACATCATAAATATACAAGTACAAAAATTAAAATCAGGAGTAAAAATTACATTGATCAAATTTTAATTTATTTAACATATATAAATTCATTAAACTTCTATGCAGTGGAGGATAACATAAAAGCAAACAAACACACTAACAAGCATTCACAACTACAACATAAAGAAAATATCTGGTAGTAATTTTTTTTGAAAATCTTAAGCATAAAGTTTTTAAGTTAAAGTTAACAATATTCTAAACCTTCCTAAGATTCGGGATTAAGTTTAACAAAGACTAACTAAATATACTAAACAACACAATTAACAAAATTACTACTACAAAAACAAAATAACTACTCACAAGAATATAAATACATCAAAAGAGTGTCTAACAAAACTAAACACAAACTAAACTAACAATCTCAAATAAACAAAACAAAAGTACAATATAACTGTACGACAAAAAGTTCGCAACAATACATAAAAACTAAAATAAACTATAGAACCAGTCTAATCATCCTTCTGCTCCTTAGCATCACTCTCGTCTCTATGCCAAATAGCTGCATACCCATAGGTTGGATATTTTGAATATTGAAGGAAAACAACACTTTGATCACCTCTCATGAGGTTTTCCATACATGAGTGGAATTTTTCCTCATAATCACTATGTCTCGTCATGTGTCCTTCTATAAGTTCTGCAAAATTTTCTAAATTTAATAACTTATCAGCGGTATAGTTGACGTTGTCCAATATCCTCTATAATAGTTGTTGCTGAGAATAATATCTAGAAGTCTGACCCTGTTATGTAGAAGCACGTGTAGTAGAAGCTCGAGATGTAGAAGCTATTGAACTGCTAGAAAATCCACCTCTCAAGCCAAAAATTGAATGATGTGAACAGGACTTCACATTTACACTAGTAATGGGCTTGAGAGGCTGTAGTATTTCCTCCCAACTATCAAATTTAACTCTAGCGCACTCGCATAATGAAAATATCAAAGATGCGAATCCCAAACCTGTAGTTGTAGCAGCAACAACATAACTGGTGATAACATCATAAATCAGAGCTCCAATGTCGATGGGTTTGAACTGGTGAATACAATAATTCACGGTTGCTCGATCTCAGGTCACTTCACTAAGGTTATTTATAGGCAGCAGACGAGCATAAATAAAGTAGTGCCATGCTTTTACTGTGGCATCCAACTTTGAAGTGGGGAAGTTGGCTCCTGTATCATTAGTAATTTACCATAATCCCCTTCCACCAGTCAAAGATTAAATAATCTCATCTAACTCCTCCTTGTTAGGAATATAGTTTGAGTAAAAGCATAACGTTCTAAGGGCAATTGATAAAACTAATTTATTACCTCAGATGAGAAAGGTACTGCCTTTCCTCTAACCATGACTCCTTCTTCAGCCTCAGGGAGATTCACATAGAACTCCCTAACAACAGAAATAACTGCCACAATGACAAAACAACAAAACCGATCTTACTGGCGGCGAACAATCACTTTCTCAACAGCTCCTCCAAGACTCTTGAAACAATGCTCATGGATCAATTTCCTCGATTGTAGTGCATCACTGTATCAATCCTGAGCTCTCGTACTAACAAACTTTCTTGAATCAAATTGGGTTTTTCCCTTGCTCCTCTTCATCCTTGGGGCCATTTCTAAAAATCATCCAAATAGTCTTGGATGAGATAGTTCCTAACATAAACACTAAACAATCATAACATTAAAAAAAACACTAAACAAACTTAACATTAACAAACAAACACTAAACACACAAACACTAAACAATGAACTTAATTCCACTCTCCATCTGGTGGAACGAATCCTAACCTATCATTAGTCTCTCCTTTAGCATTTAAAATGTAAATCTGGTAAAACGGATGGTGGTTAATAACTTTGATAGAATCTTCTTCAGTCCATTTGTTTTTCAAATACATAGCCTTGTCTGCTTCTTCCACAAAATTAGTATCGCTAAACTGCATCTTATTTCTCCCCTCTTTTTTATTCAAAATACTACCAAAATTTTCATCCTATATGATCCAGATGTGCATTAACTTCCATCTCTTTTGCTTCAATTGATACCACATCAACCTCAATTTTAGTGATTTTCTCCGCTATCCCTTCGGTACTAAAGGCTAGGAAACGGTTGTATAACTCTTACGCACTCTGAATAATAAATTTCTTTCTCATTTCTCCCCTCTTTTTTTCAACTCACTCTCCCAAGATGTCATCTTTCAAGAACTCTCACTCTCCACTTAGAATTTAGGGTTAAAATGAAGTGTGGTGAGACTTCTCATACCCTTCTATTTATAGGCTATAGATCACGCCTTAAACCTCTAGACACATTTTTAGACCATGATCCCATGTTTAAACCCACTAAACCATATATAAATCATCTAGAAGCGCCATTTAGCACGTTTAGTAAACTGCCGCGTTTAAGTGTTGAAGGTTGGCGCTTAAGCGCTAGTGCTGAATTTAGCACAAGTTAGCTTAACAGACAAAAACTCATTCTAACATGTCTAAGTTATCCTTTAAGGTCTTACAACCTTCACTAAATCATTATATAATCAAAATACTACCAAAATTTTCTAAATCAAACATAACAACATAAAATTCAAAACAAACACACCGATAACTATGGGTTGCCTCCCACAAAGCTCTTGGTTTAACGTCGTCAACCCTACATAACCAGTAGTTATTCTATTTGAACCAACAATATAAGATAATTCAATATAAGTTGATCACCTAAAAATTAGGCTTTCAGCCTGTTGCCATTCACATTGAATAATTCACATTGAATATTTTATCAGTTTTAGGATCTTTGATATCGAGAGCTCCATAGGAATAAACTTTTATCACAACAATTGGGTCCATCCACCTGGACTTAAGTTTGCCTGGAAATAATCTTAACCTTAAATTATATAGCAAAACTCATTTCCCTGGCTCTAAATTTCTAGTAAGAATCCTCCAATCATGCCACTTCTTCATCTTTTCTTTATAAATCTTAGTACTTTCATAAGATTCAATCCTTATCTCTTCAAGCTCATTTAACTGTAATAGTCGTTTCTCACCAACATCCTATAAATTGTAGTTAAAACCTTTAATAGCCCAACATATTTTATGCTCAAGTTAAACTGGTAAATGACAAGCTTTTATAAATATTAGCCTGTATGGGGATATTTCTATAAGAGCTCTATATGCAACCCTATAAGCTCACAAAGCATAGTCAAGTTTGATTGACTAATCCATTTTGGTTGGATTCACAGATTTCTCCAATATTCTTTTAATTTCATGATTGGATATTTTAGTCAAATCACTTGTCTCAGGATTGTAAGCAGTAGAAAGTCGATGGTTAATATGATATTTCTTTAATAATGTTTCCATCATTGCATTTCTGAAATGACTTCCCCTGTCTGTTATGATCACTCTCGACATCCTAAATCTACACAATATGTTCATTCTTAAAACCTTTGCAAAATTTTGAGCATCACATCGAGGTAAAGCAATAGTTTATATCCATTTAGATACATAGTCTACTGCTAACAATACATATAAATTTCCGAAAGATGGTATAAATGATCCCATGAAATCTAATCCTCCCAAACATCAAATATCTCACCTTATAACACATAATTGAGGGGCATCTCATTTCTCCTACGAATATTGCCTACTAATTGACATCAATCACAAGTTTTGATAAAAACATTAGTATCTCTAAAGATTGCAGACCAATAAAATCCAGATTATAAAATTTTTCATGTTGCTTTATCAACAAAAAAATGACCCCCAAAATCAGAATTATGACATTTTTGGATAATTTCATAAGTTTCTTCTAAAGGCACACATCTTTGAATAATAAAATCCTTTCCTTGTTTATATAAAAATGGGTCATCCCAAAAATAAGTCTTAGCTTGATAAATAATTTTCCTCTTCTATTGGTTTGTCATTTCATAGGGTATAATATCACTAATAATGAAATTCACAATATCGACATACCATGGAACACACCACTCATTAACATTGAACAATTTTTCGTCTGAAAAATGTTCATTAATCTCTTTTTCAAAACATAGTGGTTCTTCTAATTCAAGCCTGAACAGTTGATCAACAATTTGATTCTCAGCTCCCTTTTTATCTGTTGATTTTCAGTTCCCTTCTTATCTATTATCTCAAAGTCAAATTAATGTAAATGAAGAATCCATCTTATAAGTCTTGGTTTAACATCCTTCTTTTTCATTAAGTACATAATAGCAGAATGATCTGTATGCACCATGCAATGAGTTACAATTAAATATGATCTAAATTTATCAAAGGCATATAATATTGTTAATAACTCTTTTTTAGTTGTTGAACAATTAATTTGAGTTTCATAAGGAGTTTTACTAGCATAGTAAATAACTTGAAAAATTTTATCATATATTTTTCCTAAAACATCTCTAATAGCATAATCACTTGCATCACACATCAATTCAAAAGGTTTTTCCCAATCTGGTGAAACAATAATTGGTGCAGTGACTAATTTTTCTTTTAATAATTCCAAAGTTTTTAGGCACTCTTTATCAAAATTAAAAATTACATCTTTTTCAAGTAAATGGAATAAAAGCTTAGTAATTTTTGAAAAGTCTTTAAAATATCACTTGTAGAGTCCAGCAGGTCCTAAAAAACTCCTAATTTCCTTCACACTTGTTGGGTAAGGTAAATTAGTGATCACTTGAATTTTTGTAAGCTCTACTTCCATAATATTTTTTGAAATTTGATGTCCCAAAATAATTCCTCCTACTACTATAAATTAGCATTTTTCCCAGTTATGAAGTAAATTTGTTTCTTCACAGTGCTTAAAAACTTTTGATAAATATTCCAAACTTGATTCAAATGAAGTTCCAAACACTAAAAATCATCAATGGAAACTTCAATCCCTTTTTCAATTAAATCATAAAAAATAATTATCATACATCTTTAAAATGTAGCAAGGGAATTACATAAACCAAAGAGAATCCTTCTAAAAGCAAATGTACCATAGGGACTGGTAAAAGTTATTTTCTCTTGTCCTCAAGTGCTATTTGTATTTGAAGATAACTAGTATATCCATCCAGAAAATAAAAGTATTTATGCTCAGCTAATCTATCCAACATTTGATCTAGAAAGGGTAGTGGAAAATAATCTTTTCTGGCGGTGAGATTTAATTTTAAAAAATTAATGAATATTTGTCATTCTATGACTTGTCTTGTTGATATTAACTCATCATGTTCATTCATAGTCACAATCACTCTTCATTTTATAAGAACACAGTGAATTAGACTAACCCATGCACTATCTGAAATAGAGTAGATAATTTCAGCATCTAACCACTTTAAAATCTCTTTCTTAATGACTTCCTTCATAATAGGACTTAATCTCCTTTGAGGATTAGCCCTCGGTTTGCTGTTCTCTTGCATATGAATTATATGCATACAAATTGAAGGACTGATTCCTTTTATCTCAATAATTGTCCATCCCAACTCTTTCTTATAACTTTTTAAATTTTTAATTAAACTCATTTCTTCTTCTTGAGGAAATTATAACAGGTAATGTTGAGGAATCACCTAAAAAGACATACTTTAAATGTTCAGGATGTAATTTCAACTCAAGTTCAGGAGGTTTTCAATTGATGGACAAAAAGATGTATCTTTTTCTATCGTGTCCAAAACTTCAAAATTTTCTCGAACATAATTTGAATATTTATTGTAAAAATCATTAAATTGATCTAATTCCACTTCTTGCTAGTTTTCAACTCTTTCATTTCCAATTTCTCTTCATAAGTTGTTTTGAAATGACATTCACTTAGACATCTTTTCACATTCATTTTATAGCATTCATCATCTTTACCTTTTGCATGATATCTCATTTGGAAATATTAAACGTAATGGTCAGATCATTGATGCGCAAAGTTAATTCCTTTTTCTACACATTTATCATTACTCTTCTTGTAGCTAGGAAAGGTCTGCGCAAAATGATAGATATCTCCTTATCTTCCTTCATATCTAGCACAATAAAATTAACAGGAAAGATAAATTGATCCATTTTCACTAAGACAACTTCTATAACTCATTTAGGATATGTTATTGAATAATCTGCTAACTACAGAGTTACAGTAGTAGGGAATATTTCTCCTAATCTCAATCTTTTAAGTATTGCCTAAATCACATAAAACTTTCCCATAAAATCTGTCTCCTATTGCATATGGAATTGTAAAGCTACCAGAATCTTTAAGCTTTTCAGGAAGCTTTTTTTGAATTATAGCACTGCACTCCTCACTAAGTGCAACAGTCTCGTTATATTCAAACTTTCTTTTCTTGTTAAGAATATCCTTCATAAACTTCACATAGCTTGGCCATTGTTCTAAGGCTTCAATCATAAAATTTGTCTCCTATTGCACATTGAATTGTGATGTCACGAGGATCTTTAAGCTTTTCAGGAAGCTTTTTTTGAATTATAGCACTGCACTCCTCACTAAGTGCAACAGTCTCGTTATATTCAAACTTTCTTTTCTTGTTAAGAATATCCTTCATAAACTTCACATAGCTTGGCCATTGTTCTAAGGCTTCAATAAATGGAATGTTAATTATAAGCTTCTTAAAAATTTCCAAAAGTTTTGAAAATTGTTTATCCAACTTCAGTTGATGGAGCCTCTGAGGAAATAGAGGTGGTGACATTTCCAAGTCAACTTTAAGTGGAAAAATAGGTCTCTCTAAACCTTTATGAGCATCCTCTTTGGGTTCTTCAATTTCTTCTCTCTACTTCAATCTCTTTTTGAACTCTACCTTCCAATTTTCTTTCACTTATAAGTTGAATGGCTTTTACTTGCTATTTATTCTGGTCTTTTGGATTTACTTCAGTATTACTAGGAAGAGTTCTTTGGAATCTATTACTTAATGAATTTGCTATTTATCCTAATTGGTTCTCAATATTTCTAATTGTAGCTCATTGACTTTGTAACTAATTTCTCATTTATAACACCTCTTCTTCTATAGACAATTTTTTCACCTTAAGTTGTGGATTGATGTTAAAACCTGAAGGATAAGTAGGTTTATAATTACTATTCTCTTGGTTGTTCCTATTTTCTAATGGGTTTACTTGGTTGTCTCACCATTGCTGATTATTACCACCCGAAGTATTATTCCATTTAAAGTTGAGATAGTTCTTCCAACCTCGGTTGTAATAGTTAGAATATGGGTTATTCTACTTATTATTTATGGAATTTAAAGTTTCTAATGATGCTTGGGAATGTACCATTTGGCCTAATGAATTCTCTTCAGTCATTGCAATTGGTTGAGAAAATTCATTCCAGAATGGTCTAACTTCCTTGAAATTGTAGCAACTTGATTTTCTAACATTATAAAAACATAAGATTCTTGAATATTGGCTACTTTATGAGGATTTACCCTTTCAGAAGGCTATTAAAAATTATTAGCAGCCATCTCTTCAATTAAAGCATAAGAGTCACAAATGTTTTTGACATCAATGAACCACCAGCAATGACATCGATAATAGATCTAAGAGATACATATACTCCATTGTAAAAGGTTTGAATTATTAATCAATCTGGTATAGCATAGCATGGACACTTTCTCAGTAGTTATTTAAATCATTCTCATGCTTCATAAATAGATTCCCCTTCAAACTAACAAAAAGATGTAATATCATTTCTAAACTTCGCAGTTTTTGATGATGGAAAATATTTAGCCAGGAAATTCTATGCTAAATCACCACAAGTTCTGATAGATCCAGTTGCTAATGAATGTAACCATATCTAAGCCTTATCCCTCATTGAGAAAAGAAAAGTCTAAGTCTTAAAGCATCATCCGATACACCATCATATTTAAACGTAGCACAAAATTCTAGAAAATTGGTGTCAGCACTATTTTTGGTTAGAGAGTTGCCCTTTAGAAGCTGTCGGCTGCCGGAATTTAAATCCCGCCACCGCCTCAGAAGGAAGTTTAATATATATATATAATTTAGAAAAAAATATGAAATCAAACTAACCCCATATTTTTCATAATTTAAATGATAGAACACTATGTCTCAAACCCTGTATCTATCCCGAAAGATAAACACAAGGCTTGAGGATGAGACTCGATCAAATAAACTAAGAAATATATGACATCCATTTGGTCTGCGAAACAATTTTTATTTGGCGAAAAATTCCTCTATTTAATATGAAAAATTAAATAGGGTTTTTATTAAGCTGGGTTCAAAAAAGCTTCCTATAAGGGCAAGCCCCTATAGTTAATTACATCTTAAATGATCAAAGTCACTTAAGAAAACTGTCAAAGATGACTCTCGATAAAAATCAGGAAATATAATCTTCAAGGAATTTTAAAGGGTAGGACTTTTTAATGATATCAGATGTAGAGGTATGAAAGGGGATTGGTCCAAATTTGGAACATTTTGTTGTAGTCCAAAGGAGGAAAAACTAGTGGATGTCATGAATCCAGAGGGAAACCTTAATGACTTCCCAAGCTATCCTAATGTTTGGCTTCAATTTTAAGGAGAAATATTTAAATTTTTCATCATGTATATTTTATTATTTAGGACTTACATTCATGTGAAACGATCACACAAATAACCTGAAAGATGTGAGGATTTAGGTTGCGATGGACGATAACCTCATGATCCTAAGATGAATTTGGACTTATATTGTACAGTAGAGCTATACAAAAGCCTAAAGAAAAGGTTGAGGATTTATGTTGCTCTAGGCATTCGAAATCTTATGGATATTTGTTTAATTCTAAGGAAAGATATGCTATTGTAAATCCTCTTGCTGATGAAGATTTTTGTGCTGCCCACAATGCTAGCTCCAAGCTCCTTGCCGTGATGAGTTTAAGTTTCTAATGTGTTAAGTCATAAAGTCAAATCAAATGTCCCTATGGTTATGGAGATTTAAATATTATGATGCATATTAAAGTTGATTAGAGCGACACCAGTTAAGATCTTACGGTTCCCTCATTTCGGTACCACGATTTTCTATTAGATTCACTTAGTCCAAATGAATTTACTAAACTCAACTCAATGAGTTCCATACTTTCATTTAGACAGTGGGAAATCTTGTTAGCAGCCGTAGGTTACCTCCTCTAAGGAATTCTCGATGATCCGATAGAGACGTCTTAATTTAGTTGCAATTCATTCTTTAACATTCAAATTTTAAATAAGAAGTACGAGAAGGTAAATGCATTAATTTAAAAGTGTATCTGTCGAGTCTTCTCACTCCACCACCTGAAAGGTTAGTACTTGCAAGTATTGCAAGAAGGTTTAAGTTGTAAGAGTAGATGAAGGTTTTGCTATCAAACCCCAAGTTATGATTTTGTTGAATCTTAGAGGATCCTAATAGATAATTTTAGAACAAAATATGACAAGTCCAATTTGCCCTTCAGAATATCTAACAGATTTCAAAATGTTCAAGGTGTGGCCCTAGATCATTTTGAATATCTCTTGAAATATCCCGAGTTCATTTTGATCTTATCATAATGTTCCAATAATCATCTGAGGCTAGAGTGTGGCTACTCCATTTCTCAGTGAAACTTGATAATTTAATTATCTCAAGGATAGGATAATCGACAAGTTAAT
>NW_018218154.1:0-374 GCF_001263595.1 Phalaenopsis equestris | reverse complement strand
TTGTAGTGCTTAAAGATGTTAATCACCAATCATATTATTTTCTAAATCCAATCAACTTGAGTTTAGACATCGAACCTATGTCACTATCAAACCTTTAACAATCATAATGAGTGAAATGATGGTTTTTAAAGTTTTGATTTAAGTGCCATATATCCTTATTAAATGATCACATCATCCTCAACTTTGGGCTTAATAAAAGTAAATTATCATCTTTCTGGCTTAAGCCCATCACTTGAGAATCATTTGATCTTTAATTGACTTCTAAGTCATGAAGATTAGGAGAATTATGCTTTTAGTTGATGTTGTGCAAGGGTGTTGAATGAGTTTCTACCTCTTAACTCCATTGTATTTCAATCATCCAAACATGTTCATTA
>NW_018218153.1:0-805 GCF_001263595.1 Phalaenopsis equestris | reverse complement strand
ATGAATTTAAACAAATGGTTGAACAAGTTTGAGATACCTTAACCCAATCTAACGGTGGTGCATTGATTCTAAAAGGTAGACCTTACCCAGAAGAGTTTGATGCCGTAACTTTCCCTAAGGGTTTCGTCTTCCCAAGCTTCAAGATATTTGATGGGACCGAAAATCCCAGAAATTTCCTGGCACACTTTCGAGCCAGTTGTGGCAATACAAGAAGTAACAAAGCTTTACTCTATTAACAGTTCGTCAGCAGCCTGTCAGGAGTTGCTTTCGATTGGTATGCTGAGTTTCTCAATGGATCAGTGAAGACATTCGATGAGTTAGAATTGTTGTTTGTAAATATATTTGTCGGAGTGCAACATCATGTTTTTATTGGAGATCTCATGGTATAAAAAAAAAAGCCTAACGAGACTCTAGTAGATTATATTTTGAGGTGGAGAAATCTTAGCATGAAGTGTGAGCCTCAACTACAGGAACAACATGCAATTGAGATTTTACTCAAAAGCATCCATAGATAGATAGCTTTCAGGCTTAAGCGACTCATGATCAAGTCTTTCGAGAAGTTACTCAATGAAGCTAGCAATCTGCAAGAAGAAGTCAAGCATATGGATTCTTATGAGAAGGTCGAGAAGTCCAGGATAACCATGATATTTGAGAAGAAATCTGGGACAGTTGTTGTGGTTAGCATGGGAAATCAACAATTGCAAATACAAGCAGAACAATGTCAACAAGCCTTCCAACAACCTCGTCAGAATATTCAACAATCATCTCAATAGAGACCTTACTAGACATATGAAAGACAAGTTCC
>NW_018218152.1:0-1108 GCF_001263595.1 Phalaenopsis equestris | reverse complement strand
GATGGATTGGAAATATTTATGGATGATTTCTCTATTTTTTGGAACATCATTTGACGCATGCTTAATTATCTTGAAAAATTTTTGGAGTTATGCGAAAGAACTAATTTAGTTCTAAATTGGGAGAAATGTCAATTTATGGTTGCAGGAGGAGTTGTGTTAGGGCATAAAATTTCAAAAAATTGTATGGAAGCAGACCCTGCAAAAATTCAAGTTATATCTAAATTAACACCTCCTACAAATGTAAGAGAGGTTAGAAGTTTTCTTGGACATGTTGGTTTTTACAGGCATTTTATCAAAGATTTTTTTAAAATTACTAAACCTCTATGCCAACTTTTAGAAAAGGACAAGAAATTTGAATTTAATGAACACTATTTAAATGCCTTTGAGTTGTTAAAAGAAAAACAAATCACAACCCCTATTATAGTTTCACCTAATTAGGGGAAACAATTTGAACAGATGTGCGATGCTAGTGGTTATGCTTTTGCAGCTATTCTTGGACAAAGGTATGAAAATTTTTTTAAAGTTATATACTACGCTAGTAAAACTCTTAATGATCCTCAAATTAATTATATTGTTACTGAAAAAGAGTTACTGACCATTGTGTATGCTTTAGATAAATTTAGATCTTATTTAATTGGGACTAAATGTATTGTGCATATTGATCACTCTGCTATTAAATATCTGATGCAAAAGAAGGATGTCAAACCAAGGTTAATTAGATGGATGCTTTTGATACAAGAATTTGATTTTGTGGTTTTTGATAGAAAGGGAACTGACAATCAAATTGCTAATCATTTGCCAAGATTTGAAAATCATGAATTATCTAACATCGATAATGAAATTACAGAAAGTTTCCCTGATGAACAAATTTATAATATTAATGAGTGGAAAATACTATGGTATGCTGATATTATTAATTATATTGTAAGTGATATTTTGCCACCTATGTTGACATTGCAACAACAAAGAAAATTCATTCATGATGCGAAAGCATATTTTTGGGGTGAACCTAAGTTATATAAACAATGTAAGGATCTTATTACGAGAACATGTGTCCCTTATGAAGAAACTGACTAATCATTCAAAAATGTCATGATTCTAAATTTAG
>NW_018218151.1:17393-21461 GCF_001263595.1 Phalaenopsis equestris | reverse complement strand
TTTCACAACATATTTTAACAATTCAATTGGCCATACTCCATTTCTCGGATCTCACTTTTCTTAATTAAGAGATAAATTTATAATTTCCTTAAATTATTAAAATTTGGAAGTCTATTAAAATAAATGATCCTAGACATAGGGGTATGATTTTGGGTGTTGATAACTCACTAATTTGATACCTCAATTTGATGTTCAAATGACTTTCAAAAAAAAAAAGAATCATCATCACTTAAAATTCAACCTTTTTAAAAATAACTAAAACATCCACCAGGATCTTAAGGCCTTAGTAGTGACCTAAGCTAAGTCAAATTTTATTAAATGAGGGTTATAAAAGTGAATAAAAATTGAACACCTTTGAAACACTACAAGCCCAAGTTAAAACCAAAATTGGCTAAGTGTCTTAATAACACTAACTTGCCCCTTTAAGGGTCTTCACCTGTATAATTCTCAAATTAAATTATAAGTGATAATTACCCTACTTTTAGGGATAATTGAAATATCAATGTTCATTGATTATTAAAGGAATTTATAAGATGGGTTATTAAGCAACATAATAAGTTTAAAAAGAGCTTGAGACTTTTCACCAGCTTGCTTTAGATCTGTTGGGTACCTCGGAGGTCTACTAAACTTAATATGTTTTGCTTAACAAAAAATCATCCCTAGTCAAATTAATGGGGACCCACCAAGATATGACTTAGGGTTGGGTAGATTACTAAAACCTTACTTTTCTGCTTTATATAAAGTGCTCCCACATGCATTTTGAGTTTTAGGTGGTGGAATGAAAAGACTCGCCAGGAACACTTTTTATAGTTTACAAATTGTCTGTTGTACTTTTTATGCTTACAAAACTTGCATGCTAAACAATAATGTCACCCTACATGAAAACCAAAACTGTTAAGATAGCCACAAAACCAAAACTGAAACTAAAACCAAAATTAAAATCAAGCAAGATAAAATTTATCCCCACAACATACAAAATATAAGACAACTCAAAATTTAATCACAAACATCATGAAACAACAATTGCAACTAAATTAATATGTCTCTAATGGATGATCAGGGATCCCTCGGAGGAGGTAACCGACGGTTGCTAACGAGGCTTCCCACAGTCTTAATGAAAGTTGGAACTCATTAAGTTGAGTTTAGTAAATTCATTTGGACTGAGTGAATTTGATAGAAAATAGTGGTACCAGAACGAGGGAACTGTAGGATACTAACCGGTGTCGCTCTAACCAACTTTAACATGCCCCATAATTTTTTTAAGGAACTACAACTATAGGGCCATTTGATTTGACATCATAACTTGACACCTTAGAAAACTTGAACTTGTCACGACAAGTAGCTTAGAGCTAGTACTGTGGGCAGCATGGTCATCTTCAACAGCAAAACCTATCTTCCCCAGATAAACCAATTCCTTCCTTAGAATTAAACAACAAGCCATAGGATTTTGAGGTTTTTTGTCTGCCCAGTGCAACATAAATCCTTAACTTTCTTTTAGGTTTTTGTATGACTCTGCTATATAATATAAGCCCTAACCTGTTTTAGGATTTTGAGGTTCTCGTTCGTCATGACCTAAATCCTCACATATTCCAGGATATTTTGTGATTGTTTCACACAAATGTAAGCCCTAACTAGAAAAATTTGAAGGATGAAATAACTAAATATTTCTCCTCTAAACAGAAGCCAAACAATAAGATAGATTGGGAAGTCACCGGGGTTCTCCTCCGGATCTATGACATTCCCTAGTTCTTCCTCCTCTAGATTCCAAAAACAATATGCTCCAAATTTGAGCCAATCCCATTTCACACCTCTTTGTTCGATTTTGTTGAAAAGTCCTATCCTTCTGAACTCTTTGAAGATAATATTCCCTGATTTTTATCGAGAGTTTTCTTAGGTGACTTCGGTCATTTAAGATGTAATTAACTATAGGGGCTTGCCCTTATAGAAAGCTTGTCTGAACCCAGCTTAATATAAACCCTATTTAATTCTTCATATCAAATAGGAGAATTTGTCAGTAAATAAAACAGTTTTGCAGACTTGCCGACATGTAGGCAAACAGATGTCATATATTTCTTACTTTATTTGATCGAGCCTCATCCTCAAGTTTTGTGTTTATCCTTCGGGATAGATCAGGGGGGGATAGGTATAGGGTTTGAGGTATAGTCTCTTTCATTTAAACTATAAAAAAATATGGGGTCAATTTTATTTCATATTTTTTAAAACTTAAATCAATATGTAAATTAAAATGTTCTTCTGAAGTGGGCAACGGGATTTCAATTTCGGTGACTGACAGCTTCCAACGGGCAATTTCTCTAACCAAAAATAGTGCCGACAGTTCTACAACAGAGTGAGAATCACATTTAAGTCCATGAAGGAGTATTTCTTTCTTGGGATTAAGTGCAACTAAATTTGGAAATATACTTTGTTGGGTGTGAATTGGAGATTTCTATGGTGAAAGAAAAAAAATCCCCAATTCAATCTTAGTGTTTAAAAACCAAAGCGAGAGTTAGCCTTCAAGGGAAGGGAAGTGGGAGCTCTAGAGTGGGAGTCAATATCCTCCTAGCCTAGCCACGGATTTAGGGACTAAACCTAAGATTAACTAATGATTTTCTATAACACTGAATCAGGGTAGAGAATTAAATTTATCCTATTTGGCACAATACATATCTAAATCATTTATCTCATCTCATTTCACCAAAAATAAAACACCATTTTAATCGACATTCCAAACTAAGGACTAATAGTAGTAGACTAGAATTTGACTAAGGACATCTTTCCTT
This sequence comes from Phalaenopsis equestris, assembly GCF_001263595.1. Classification (NCBI taxonomy): domain Eukaryota; kingdom Viridiplantae; phylum Streptophyta; class Magnoliopsida; order Asparagales; family Orchidaceae; genus Phalaenopsis; species Phalaenopsis equestris. Next base: position 18,681 of record NW_018218151.1, on the reverse strand, counting down.
GCTTCCTTATGGGATCGATATTCGGGGCTTAATCAAAAATTCCTATATTAATTGAAGCGATACGTGCACTTGAGTAGAACCCATAGTGTGTGAACTATTCGCTATATTTCATAATATTTCAATTTTGTATATTAGCAGCTAAATATAAATTGGGTCAAGTTTTTTGTCGTTTTTTGAAAGTTAAATTACTACGTAATTAGGGTCAGGTCAAGTTTTTGGCACCATCTCAAGGGAATTGAATTGACATAAAACATGCAGAAAAATAACATCCACTAACGGAGCACCAATTAACACCCCCAATATTGCGGTATGACTTCAATAACATTGAAAAATACAACTAATCACCCCCAATAACATTGTGAAACAACACTGATAACACAACAATAACACCCTCGTAACACATAATACCGTGATATATATTAATTCAATAATGTTATAATTGTAACACAACATTAACACATCTTAATAACACCAATAATACAACAATAACATCTGAGTAACATCTGTATTACTACTGTATCACTTTAATAACATTGAAATCACCAACTAAACATGCCAATAACACCGTTAAACAACATCAATAACCCATGATATATTGGTGGAGTTATTGTTGACCTTTGGTATTATTTGGGTAGTTTTTCATGTGATGTGGTGTTATTGTGTAATTTTTTTATTAGAATCTTGTTGTTTATGTGTTTTAATTCAAAAAAAACCTCCTTAACTTAATAAGAACACTGCTGTTATTAACATATCTAGCTTAATAATTACAATATGACCACAAGTTTTGTAATCTAAATTATATTTGCACTCGTGCAAGCATAACATTATTAGATATTGATCTACCTTTGACAAACATAATTTAGGGAGATAATTTTATGAGGTGTTTAACAAGCCTTGAGGCTAGGAGTTCAATGGTAAGGTTTTTAAAAAATATTGCAAAGACAAATAGACTTTAATTGATTCCAATTTTAAGGGTTCTAGATTTTATGATGAGAATAAGAGAGGAACTAAAAAAAATTTTGGAAGGGATCACCTTTAAAGATATTATTAATAGCATCAACCACATCAAATTTTATAATTTACCAAAATTTTTTAATCATAATCTCCTTAAAAAGAACTAAGACTCCTGATCCCAATTTTTTTATATGTAAGGATTTATGAAGTTGACACCACTACAACGCCAAAAACTTGATCCTTGTATGAAAAGTAAGTTGTGTAAAATATATATAATTATAGGAAATAATTAATGAGATTCTACGCAAGTATACGTATCGTTATCAAGTAATAA
>NW_018218151.1:11544-15636 GCF_001263595.1 Phalaenopsis equestris | reverse complement strand
AAAATTCATATGAAAAAGAACTTCATAAAACTTTGTTAATCATTGAGATAATACTCAAATAAAAAGTTTAGAAAATGTGCCCAAGTCTTTTTCCTTAAGTTGATTCAAGTGAAGCCAATTTTTAATTAGGCATCTCCTCAAGCTTCTCCCCACATCTTTTTTTCTTTTTTCCTTACTTTTTAGGATCATTTTTAATCCCCTTTTTCTTTTCTTTCTTCTTCTCTTTTTTTATATGTATGTGAGGATTACTATATCTGGATAGCCTTTAATGATTTTGAACTTCATTATCCCCTTCTTAAAGTTAAAAAACTTTTTACATTTCTTCACTTAACAAATTTAAATTAACTTAAAAATTACATAAATTTTATTTTTTTTCTTTTTTACATGAATCTTTTAAGATTTTGAATACTTCAAAAATACAAATTCCTTTACTTAAAATAGAAAAAACATAGTCTTATTCTCTTTACTAAATATCTTAGTCTCTAGAATTAACCTTTATTATTAAAAATTTTTTACTTAAATTTACAATATATTTAGAAACATAAATACAGTTATCCAAAGTTAACCCCTAATACCAAAGGTCATGTTAAATTGAAAATTTTTGAAAATATAGTTAAGTGAGGAAAATTAAAATTAAGTTCTCTTTTCTTTTTTTAAAATAATTTTTCCCCACCTCACCCAAACTTAAATTTTTTAAAAAAGATTTACATGAAGAACTTTAAAAATAAAAGGGTGAAAGAAATCATTAAATACATAAAGATAATTCATACATGTTGAAGATTCTGGTTTTTACAAATAAATTTTGAAATACTACAGGTGTTAATATGAAAAACTACAAGGCTTAAAACATTAAATTGCACGTAATATATATAAAATTTGCTGAGAAGGAGTTAATTACAATACATAAGACAATGTGCTGAAACTAACAACAGAACTAAACTAAATTCTAAAAATGAAAATAGTTTTACACATTATAGTTCACATTACAACATAACAACAGAATCTCAACAATATCACAAAACAAACAATACAATCACAAAGTACAACACAAACAAACAAAAAAGATATGGAGTATAAATAAGGTGAATTGGGAACTGAACTGTATGATCACCCCTAACTTTGTTGCTGATATGGAGTATAAATAGGGTGAATAGGGATTTGAACTGTTAAGGAACCGAACTGTGTGATCACCCCTCAGGTATTTCACTAAAGCATCATCATAAGCAGCATCATATTCAAACTTCTAGTGAATCAGGCATCTGTATGAGCATTTCTGGTCTCCATGTTTGGCATCTTATGATCCATCCTCAAGATATCTCCCTACTGAATCATCATCTGGTCCAATAACTCTCTGTTACTTGGGTCACTTGAAGTAGGCTCACTAAAATTAGGGGTCCTAGAAGTAGAAGGAATATCCCTGGCCTTACTTCCAAATCTCCAATCAACATGGGACTCATAAATCTTAATGTTTGCAGGCCCAATCAGTCTCTGAGGCCCAATCCTCTCATCATCAGGTCTGAAATCAACTCCTGCATGCTCACAAAGTGTTTAAATAAGAGTAGGGTGTGAAAATCCACCAGTGGTCTCTCCCAGAGCAATAGATCGAGTGTTCATATAAATGATAGAGCCTACATTTATATCCATCGCTGTTGAATACAGTAGTTCAGGATGGCTTTATCCTTGGTCACTTCACTATGATAGTTTTTGGAATCATCCTCCCAGAAATAAAATAATGTCAGACTTTAGATACTACATTTAACATAAAAAGGGGAAAGTTTACTTAAACTCCATTCTTTACTTTCCAAGCCCCTATCTCACCAGTCAGAGAAAAAATAACCTTATCTAAGGCCTCATCTGTAGCAGAGAATGAAAAATATTGGCATCTATAAACATCTTCTAACTGAAAAATCTCATTTATTTTTCTTGGAGTAAACTCTACCCTTTTTCCTCGAACAAAAACAAAATCATCAAAATCCTCCAGAAAGTTGCATAAAATTCCATAACTATCCCAGCTATCGCATCGGCAGTAAAATAACATAAGTTTTCCCACTGCCGAGTGATAATCAATCGTTCAACTTCTCCTCCTAAATTTTTCTCTCCTCTCAAAATTTTAAAATATCGATCCAGAATCACTTTTTAATTTTCTTGAAGATTATGAAATTAAGCACTAGCTTTAAAGCTAACAAACTTTTGCTCGTCATATTATTTTTTTGCTTAATCTAGGTGCCATAAGAAATCTAGAAAAATTTGATAAAAATCTGAATTAATTCCAAAATTCTGTAAATCAAAATGTAAAGCACTTTAAACTTAAATCCACTAAGTAAAAGTTTTTCACCAAATCATTTTCTCAAAATCTCTCAAAAAAAACCCAAAACTTTCGGATCTAGGCAATGTGAGAAAAATCTTCTAGAGAAAATGAAATTCGAAGTTCCTTTGCCTCTAAATCACCTCAAATTTGCCCAAAATCAAGCCCTAGGTGTGAAAAACGTAGGTTGAAGATGACTTTAGGGGTAAAAATGGAGGTTTTATGATGAAAATTGTGAATTAAAGGGGTTATTAATGCTCTCGGGTCGAAGGCACCGTCGGCGCTGAAGGCCCAAAATTCACAATTTTGATTTTTTCAAATTTTTAATTTCCTTTTAATTTACTCCAAAGTTTTTTAGTATTTTTAAACACAAATTTTTATCTCACAATAATTCTCAAATAAGCATTCATAAAAAATCATTTTCACAAACAAAAAGAAACTAAATTTAATATATGAAAAAACACTTTTTACAAACACATTTCACAAATCACACATTCACACATAATAAGAAAAATAATTATAAATCAACGTCGAAATCAAGCCACAACACTAAACGCTGACACAAAACCATACACATAATCAAAGTTCAGAATTCTAAAGCAAAAACAAACCAAACCAAATCAAATCAAATCCACACAATTACATCAAATACATAAATATTCTTAAGTAAGTAGAGAATCCAAAGTCTTCAGTCATTCCGCTTCATCTTCAGTGTTTTCACCTCCTCTAATATCTCCCATAGATTGGTAATGCACATATAGGTTGTAGAAGGATTGGTACGGGAATTGATATGTCAAATTTTCTTCGATCCACCCATTTTCTTTAAACATTAATCCTGCTTCAAAAGTTCTAGTATGATCAAAATTTTCTTTCACTCTCCAATCAAGGTGATCAAAAAGGTACTTAAGATCTCCCACTGCATTCATAATACTCTAAAGTTCCTTTTTCAATTTTCTTCAATTTCTTCTTCAAAGCAAGAGAACTTCCTACTTTTGGTAGTATTAATGGAGTTGAAGCATGTGAAGAATGATCCAAAATAGCATTTAGTGCTTCATTTCCATTACCAACATACTGATCATCAATAGGGATTACGGGCTCCCATAATAGCAAAACTTTTTCCCAACTTTCATATGGCACTTGCGATTGACTTCAAATCAGAAAAATTGTAGAAGGGACGCCCAAGTCCATAGATTGGCCCATTCATAATGATACCCATAATAGATTTAAATATGATTGATCTTATACCAATAGGTTTTTTCATTTGAATACAATAGTTTAAAATAACACTTTCCTTTGTGACTCTACTAATCTTCATAGTAGGAAGTAATTTGCACAAGTAAAGAAATGCCATTGCTTCAAAATTGGATTAAGTTATGAAGTAGGAAAACTAATATATCCTTCATCTTGTACTTCCTACATATCACTTTCATTATAGAAAATTATAAACATCTTGCATCTAATCTCGCGTAGAAATAAAATTTGTATAATGACAGATTGGAACATTTTCTATCATATACAATTCTTTAATCCTCATAGGAGTAAATGATACAGCCTTACCTCATACGAAGGCAAGTCCTTAGGTAATTCCATGTAGATTTACATAAAACTTTTTCACTACAGGCATAACAAGTGCAGTGGTAGTGTAACACAGAACTACCCATCATTTTTTGCAAAATGATCTTGTCAACCGGAGCACTCGGTTGGATTAATCAATGGTTAACAAATTCTCTTTCCATGATCAATCTCTTATGCATAATAAATTTATCGAATAACTGTGTCACGCGAGA
>NW_018218151.1:3803-9763 GCF_001263595.1 Phalaenopsis equestris | reverse complement strand
GAAATTTTCTAAAATTTTATTTGCAAAATTAGTTAATATTTCTATTTCTATTCTAGATAAATGATCAGCTATTTGATTATCATTTCTCTTTCTATCAATCACGGTAAAATCAAACTCTTGCAATAGAAGTGTCCATCTCATTAATCTTGGTTTAACATTTTTTTTTGCATTAAGTATTTAATAGCAGAATGATCTGTATGCACTATACATTTAGTTCCAATTAAATAAGGTCTAAATTTATCAAAGGCATAAACAATAGCTAATAACTCTCTTTTAGTAATAGTATAATTAATTTGAGCATCATTTAGAGTCTTACTAGCATAATATATAACTTTAAAAACTTTGTCGTGTCTTTGTTCTAATACAGCCTAAATAGCATAATCACTAGCATCACACATTATTTCAAATGATTTTTCCCAGTCAGGTGGTACTATTATAGGTGCAGTGAATAACTTTTTGTTTAATAATTCAAATGCTTCTATGCGTTCCTCATCAAAATCAAATTTCTTATCTTTTTCTAAAAGTTGGCATAGCGGCTTAGTTATTTTTGAAAATTTTTTTATGTAGCGCCTATAAAAACCAGCATGTCCTAGAAAACTTCTCACCCCTTTAACATTAGTATGTGGTGGTAATTTTTCTATAACTTGGATTTTTGCAGGATCTATCTCCATGCATTTTTCAAAAATTTTATGCCCAAGCACAATACCTCCTGCAACCATAAATTGACATTTTTCCCAATTTAATATTAGGTTGACTTTTCACATCCTTCCAGAACTTTTTCTGAATTATTAAGACATAACTCAAACAAAGTCCCAAATACAGAAAAATCATCCATAAACACTTTCATTCCATGTTCTATAAAATTGTTAAAAATTGACATCATGTATCTTTGAAATATTGCAGGTGCATTGCATAGTCCAAAAGACATTCTACAAAAAACAAATGTTCCATATGAGCTTGTAAATGTTGTTTTCTCTTGATCCTCTTGAGCAATTAAAATTTGATGATACCACATTAAAGATTCTAAATAAATTTGAATTCTTATACTGATTTTGAATTATTAACAAGGAGAAAATCTCTTTTTATATGTTTTCTAAAGCATTACATTTACTTTATCTTGCATTTTGTAGAATTAAGTAAACTTAGTTTTCATCCTTAGATAGTTGATGTAATCTTAAGTAAAGTTTTCTTAAAGTCAAAATTCCTAAACTTCATTTTATTATTTTCTTTTTTTCTGCTTCTTCGTAGGCTCGATACTGAGGTTTTTAATGAAAACTCTATATTACTTGAAACAATATGTATAATTGCGTAATACCCCTAGTGAGAAAAATATTTCTTTAATTTATATCATATTACATTTATTCTCACTAGCCGCTAAATATCATTTGGGTTAAGTTTTTGGTATATTAAGGAATATAAATATCTGTGCAATTGCAGGTCGGGTCAAGTTTTTTGAGTAGTTATCAGGGAAGCGACTGAAAAATGAAACTATAAAGAAATTATCTTTTTTGGAATTTTCTTTGAAGCTTTATTTTTTATTATTAAAAATCTTAGTTTTTATTTACTTGGAATTTTTTTAAAATTACATAAAAATTACAAAAATTTGTAAATTACAAAAAATTAAAAAATAACAAAACAAAAAAAATATATAAAAAATTAAAAAAAATTATGAAAATTACAAATAATCACCTTAAACCGAACCAACGCCATTTTTTTACTCCCAAGATCCTCCTTCACCTTTTTTGCTAAAATCTGCCCTCAGGTGTTTATTCGCTCAAAAACACCAGATTTCATCTTCTCGAGGTTAGATCAACATTTTGACATAGTTATTTTGTGATTTCATCTTGATTTTTTAAAACATCAAGTGGAGACCGAAAATATGCAAAAATATTTGATTTAGTGGTGAAAAATCAATTAATCTATGCTTTGTTAGCTTGACAAAGCTTTTAGGAAGCCTTGTATATTACTTTTAAAAGTTTTTAGAATTTTTTCTTCAAATTTTTAGATGCCTCCTAAGATAAAGCAAGAAAAGGGAAGGAAACTTTTGATAGAGCTAAATTTGTTAATATTAAAGGTCAAATTCGTTACAACAAATTTGATTCTTCGAGAAAGTTTATTGCTAAGGAAAGTTTTTTATAGACCTGGTGGAGCTATAGAGAATGTTATTGTGGCACGTTAATGGGAAAGATTATGCTATTTTACTGTTATTGTCGTCATCACTACGATTCGAGAGTTTTATGCAAACATACCTTAAGCAGATGATGACGAGGTGTTTGTTCGAGGAAGAGGAGTAGAGTTTGCAGCTGAGAGGATTAATGTGATATATGGTCTACCACCTGCAATTGATTATTTCTATTTAGAGTTCATTCCATCTGAGGAAGAGTTAGACCAGATCGTGGCATACTTGACTGGTGGTCGTGGATCCTAGAAGATTTGAAATATTCATAAGGTAAATTTTTATTCTTCGAAGCTCAGTGCCACTTCAAAAGCATGACATTAATTTATTTTTGTTCGCCTTCTTCTGTCAAATCATTTAAGTGAAGTAACTAGAGAAAGAGCCATACTAAATTATTCCATTCAAGAGAGGAAACTTATATATTTGGGCTCTCTTATTTATGATGCTATATGTTCTTCTGCGAGAGCTAGTACTACTTCAGGTCTTGGATCTCCATCTTTAATATTTACTATTTGCAAAGACTCTAAACTAATGTTTGAACATTGAGAAGAGCAGTTGAAGCCACTTAAGCCAAGTGGGAAGGCTAATGTTGATGTATACGGATGACCTAGTGATAGAGTTCAATGTGCACCTTCTGCTTCAACTTTTAGGCCTTTTACTTCTAGGACTTCTAATTTTAGACCGTCTACTTCCACTGCTACTGAGCCTCCAACTAGATTATGGAATGTGTTGAGTGTTAGATATTTGGAACACCAGAATGATATGTTTTTGATGTAGTGTCCTAGGGAGGGTATGGAAAATAAGTTTGATCATATGGCAGATTTTGTTAGAAGAAAGAGTGACTATGAGTTGATTATGACGAGACATTAGTGAAATTCATGAAGGGGGACCATTCAGTTGAATTTCCTACATGCCCTTAATTTAAACCTTTTGAAGGCCCGAATCAATGAATGCAGATATTCCCTTTGATTCTGATGATGAGGAGGAGGAAGCGGATTAGACTTTTTTTCCTATTCCGTAGTCCCTATTCTGTAGTAGTTTTGATTTTTAGATCTTTCTCATGTTAGACTGTTTATGTATGTTTTGTTGCTTTGTACTTTTATTTTCACTCCTAATTTTGTTACTCTTTTGCATAAAACTGGATATGTATTAGAGTAGTTTTTTGCATTGCAAATTTTCATGATGTATCTCTTTTTAATTTAAATTATCTACTACTCAGCACTTGTTTTTATTAACTGTGTCTGTACCGTTCTCTTGCTTAGAAATTCTAAAATTTCCTCATTCTTCAGGCTTAATATAAACTTAACTACTTAAACTAATTTAAAATTTAAGTTTGGGGGAAGGGAGAATTTTTAAAACTAAACCTTATTTGTCCTAAGTAAAATATATTTTCAAAAATTATTTTAATATAAACTGTGGTATGTTGAGATAGCTTGAGATAACTATATTTTTGAGTTTATAAATAATTTAGTAAACTTAAGAAAAAGTTTTTAATAATAATATTAATTTTTGATTTGAGATATTTAGTATAAGAGTATAAAATTTTGCTTTTACTATTTAAAATAAAGGAAATTGTATCTCGGGAATGCTAACGATCTTGAACTTTTATTTGAAAATAAAGAATTAAGACTTTATGGAAAATCTTCTCCAAGTCTAATACACATTTAATCAACTAAGGAAATGTGAAAAGTTTTTAAATTTAAGAAGAGGGTGGCAGAGTTCAAAATCATTAAAGACTATCCAGAGATAGTAATCCTCACATGACATGAAAAAAAAAAGATTGAAAAAGATCCTGAAAGAAAATGAAAAGAAAAGTAAATAAAAGAAAGAAAATAAAAGCAAAAAGGAAAGTATATATCAGGAGAAGCTTGAAGAGATGCCTAACCAAAAATTGGCTTCACTTAAATCATCTTAAGGAAAGGGACTTAATTAAATTTGAAAGGGACTTAATTAAAAGGAAAGGGACTTAATTAAATTTCTAAGCTTATTTATGAAGTATTAGCATCCTTACTAGTATAGTTCTCATGATATTCTTTTTCATGTAATTTTTCTAAGTATCTTTAGTATTAAAAATTATAATTACTCTTGAAATAATTAGGAAATCACAATTCTTAAACTTGACTACTAAATATTTTTACTTTATAGTGTTATTAAAAATCTTTCTAAAGTTTCACTATTGTATTTACAAAACAAAAACCATGGAATTCTTCAAGTAAAACTCACTCCCATAACTTATACTTTTTATATATAGTAAGAATGGTTACTTGAGGACAAGTAACATTTAATAATGGGGGAATTAATCCACCATAAAAATATCTCTTTTTATGCACATTTTATGCTCAATTTTTTAGGATATTATGCTTTAACGAAAGATATTTTTATGTTTTTGGTTTCTTAGTAGTCATTTCTTCAATTAAAGAATATGCTTCATCAAAAGGTTTTGATATTAATGATCTACCCACAGCAGCATCTATAATAAATCTTAGTGATCCTACTAATCCATTGTAAAAGGTTTGAATTATTAACCAATCTGACAAAACATGGTGTGAACATTTTATAAGAACATTTTTAAATCTTTCCCAGACTTCATATATCCATTCCCCTTCAAATTGACAAAAAGATGTAATATCATTTCTAAGCTTAACAATTTTCGAGGGTGGAGAATATTTAGCCAAGAATTTTTGTGATAGTTCTCCCCAAGTTCTAATAGATCCAAGTGCCAATGAATTTAACCAAGCATTGGCTTTATCTCATAATGAAAAAGGAAAAAGTCTAAGCCTGACAACATCATTAGACACTCCGTCATATTTAAATGTAGTACAAATCTCAAGAAAACTAGCAAGATGTAAGTTAAGATCTTCAGTAGGTGATCCCCCAAACTGATTATTTTGTATCTTTTGGATAATAGCAGGTTTAAGCTCAAATGAATTAGCAACAACATCAGGATTTTGAATAGTCAAGTGAAGTTCACGTGCTGTCGGATTCGCATAATCTTTTAAAGGTCTTTGTCGATTCTCATTTATTGGATTTTCTAAGTTATTTGCCATTTCTTTTAAATTTTTAATTTCTCTTTATTGTTTTCAAATTTTTCTAATAATACGTTCTAACTCTGAATCATAAGGTTCTAAGCCTTCAGATCAAATATTTCACATAAACAAATAAAGTAAGCCAAGTAAAATTCTTTTGTTTAAAAAAAAAACACTCTTAAATAAATTTCTTTTTGGATTTTTGATTATTTGTATATATGTATATTTTATTTTTATATATTTTTATAGTATGTATATTATCTCTAACTTTCCTAATTTATCAAAACTATTTAATTTACCTAAATTTAATCGTTACCTTCCCCACACAACGACGCCAAAAACTTGATCTCGATTTTTTTATATTTAAGGATTTATGAAGTTGACACCACTACAGTGCCAAAAACTTGATCCTTGTATGAAAAGTAAGTTGTGTAAAATATATATATAATTATATGCAATTAATAATGGGATTCTACAAAAGTATACATATCGCTATCAAGTAATAAATGACTTTCTATTTAAGTCCCAAATATCGATCCCACAGGGAATGTGTATATTGACAATGATAAGTTTTACTAGGAAATTTACAGAAAATCAAACGAAATCACTATCACTAATTTTGAATGTTGAGATGATATCAAAACTAAAATACTTAACTATTAGCAAAACAGAAATGCAAAGTTTAAAAAGTAAATACTAGTCTACTAACTATGTTTATGTAATGAAGATTTCTTATGTGAAAAAGTATCCTTCCCACT
>NW_018218151.1:0-3445 GCF_001263595.1 Phalaenopsis equestris | reverse complement strand
AGTAGGGAGAAAGATAGAGGGAACTACTCAGATTTCATGAGAAAGACACAACAAAGCACAAATTTTATATATAAAAGAAAGTTCATACAACACTAATAAACAAACAAAACTTATCTGAAACTCTTTCTCAAAACAAATCCCTTGTAGCCTTTTCTTAAAAATACAGGAAGAAGATGTCTCTCACTTTTCTCCTTCTCCAATACTCTTACAGAAAGTTTCACACTAAATCTCACCACACGAACTCTAAACTATGAAAGAAAAATCAGCTCTAAACTATAAAAGAAAAATCACTAATGGACTCCAATATTGTGGTGGAATGAAGATGGATTATGAATAATGACGAAAATGGAGTGTGGTGGAACATTTTGGAGCGAAAAGGAGTCCATTTCCTGATGAAATTCAACCCCAAATAAAGCCCATGGTCAGTTCTCCAAGAGGTGCCTCCAAAAACTCTTCAAAAATCATCCAAATACATCGAACCTTCTAGAAATGGGGGTTAAACCACCTTTGGTGCCGTCGACCCTGAGTAAAAATTTCAGCTATTTTGTTGTTCTGCGCGGTCGACGCTGCCCTTAGTGTGGTCAGTGCTGAGTACTTCTTAAAAAATGTACTTCTTCAAAAACGTCATTTTGACTCCAAATTCCATTATTTTTTGCTTCATTTTTGCTTTAAGTCCTAAAAATCAACAACCTGCAAGAAAACATCAAAATACCTTCCATTAAGGTGCAATATCACCAAAAATAAGTATAAAATATGGGTCTAAAAATGCACATATTTTTGGTGTATCAACTCCCTTGATTATTCTCAATCCATTCATTATCATAAAACTTAATAGTGGGATTAATATTTATTTTATTAATTAACAAAGACTAAACATATTTAGTATTTTTATTTCCTTTTTAAAAAAACTGCCATCTTGAGAATATTAATGTTGCCCTTTGGGTGTAACTCTTTCACTATAATTAGAATTATTGTATTATTTAGATTGTTCTAGTTTACTTACTTCTTAGTAAAACACTTTTAATCTATTGAATTTAAATCATAATCTCTTTAAATAAAAAAAAAAAAAATTACTAACAAGGGCTATGGCAACATTCAAATTAGGAGCCAAAGTTTCAAAATAAACCTCATGAGAAAGCCACATATTTTGGCCAATAAAGCTAAGTTGATTCACTCAATATTCATTAGAATAATTAAGCACATTAAAATCATCACCCACACCCATGAATAAATAATAGTACCACAAACTAATTTATATTAATTTCAAATGTCTCTTCTAATTTGTTATAATAACTAGTATTAATATGAGTCCATAAAATAAAAGATTGCTGGAAAGAAGAAAATGTATGCCACAAATTAGTTAAGGTTCAATAAGAATATGAAAAAAATCTTATAAAATCTAACAAAGATGTTTAACATAATTCTAATCTCAGAGAAAACAACTCTTTGAAATAAAAGTTATACATTTTAATTTTTTTAGGGGATTTTATATCACTATCTAAACTCATCAACATGCTCGTATATGTTTTTGTGAGATGCGATGTAGGCAATTCCTGTTAATTTTGAGTAATTACAAGTGAACATAAGGAAAAATGTTACAAAAAAAGCACAAATGGTTTTAAATTTTAGTTATGTATCTGACTGAGGCAATTTGACAATTCAAACAAATTTGATTCGCATGGGGGAACTAGATCTTGGCTTGAACAAGCTTCTTTCTCCTTTCATGTATACCATGTTTCATGTTAGAGAATAATAATATTAAATATTAAAAAAACATTTTTATGAATATAGAAAATGTATATTTTTTTACTCTCTTGTTTTTCTCTCAATATCCTTTTAACCTAGAATTAGATATTCCTTTTGGGTGCATCTTCATTGGGTCATTCAAATTGTGCTCTTTATTCGATATTTTTCTTATTTGATTTTTTCTTTGACTGAGGATCTCTCCCACTCAATATGTCATTGACATCAACTAATAATTTCTTTAATGACTTCAACATGCAATTTTCAGCCAGTTCATTTCCTCGTGCTTTAGTACTAATCTGATATGCAAATTTTTGAATGTGTGTGTGAAATATGAGGCCACTTGAAGAATTTGGTAACATTTGTGCCTCTTTGAGATGTCTATATCCATAGGTGTTATAGATGTCCCTCTTTGCATGAACAAACTACCACAATAAGAGATATTTATTAGGAACCTTTTTCACATTTTCAAAGCTAAGAACATCTAGAGATTGAGCACATAATAAACTCATCATTTCATTTTTGCAACTGCACATAAATTCAAAGTTACTTTTGTCAAGCTTAACAATCCAAGATTTGTTTGTCTCCTTATTATCCAAATTTTTTATGAAAGATTCTAGATCCTTATTTACAGAGAACTTTACTGTAAGACCACATAAACCATGTAATAAGCTCTGCTTTAAACATTGAGTATAGCTTCCTCGTATAAATTAAAGCAACCCGCCTCAACATTAAACTGCTTTTCACAACATGAATAATTGCAGACTGATCACATTTAAAATCTTCATTCTTCTCATTCCTTCTCCATGATTTCTTGACATTTTCAAGCCCCAAAAAACAATTAGTAAAGGAGCTTGTTGGCATGGAGACACCCTGACATATGTTATTAGTGTCTCACTTCTTCATGTTGATAAGATCCCTATTCCAAATATTTATTTATTGAAGGTTGTTGACCAATGACCACTTATGGCTGATATTATACAAATCATCCAACCAGACATTGTCGTTTAAATTTCCTTTCTCAATCATTATAGCCCAATTTTTTTAGATTTCCTCTTCAGAGTCATATTTGCTCATGCATTTATAAAAAAGGTCATTGACTCTCTTGCTACACATACAACAATGAACTTTTGAAGGAAATTTCTTATATATATGCCATTTGCATAATTTGTCTTATGTATGGCAGAAAATCTTCAATGATTATTGTCATTGCTTGATCCTAATCAGTGCATACTGTTATTGGATGCTTGTTATCCATTATAAGAATAAAAGTTTTTAATAGCCACTTGAATGAGTCAATTGCCTCATCTAATAAAAAACAAACTCCGAAGAGAACATTTAAGCAGTGGTGGTTGACCCTAACAAAAGGAGCATAACATAAATTGTATTTATTTAGTCAGTAACTTGTATCAAAGATGTTGACATCCCCAAAGCAGTCATAATCAAGCCTGAACATCCAATCACTCTAGAAAAAACTCATCAGACTACCACACTCATCAATTTGGAAGTCTCATGCAAACATGTTATCCTCAGTTTGCCTCTCCGTGAATAATTATAAAAGAGAATTAGCATCTCTGTGCTCAATTCTATATCTTCTCTCTTTTTATACAAAATTGTAGGCATCCCATGAATCTTCACTCCCCTAGCTTCTATAGCTAGGAAGCTAAATGCATCAGTAGCTCTAATCTCCGATTCTGTCATC
>NW_018218150.1:9414-9643 GCF_001263595.1 Phalaenopsis equestris | reverse complement strand
ACCTTAGTTGATATTAAGGGAATCAGTCCTTTGATGTGTACACACATAAATATATTAGATGAACAATATAAACCAAGAGTTGATCCATAAAGGAGATTAAATCTAATGATGAAAGAAGTAGTTAAGAAGGAAATTTAGAAATGGTTAGACACTGGAATTATATATCCTATTTCAGATAGTGCATGGGTAAGTCCAATTCATTGTGTTCCTAAGAAAGGAGGAATGACTT
>NW_018218150.1:5205-8052 GCF_001263595.1 Phalaenopsis equestris | reverse complement strand
TGATCATTCAGAAATGTCATGATTCTAAATTTGGAGGACATTTTGGGATTGATAAAACTGCTTATAAAATTTTACAAGCTGGATTTTATTGGCCTACCATCTTTAGAGATGTTTATAGATACATAAAAACTTGTGATCGATGTCAACGAGTAGGCAATATATCTAGAAGAAATGAAATGCCTCTGAATTTCGTCTTAGAAGTTGAGATCTTTGATGTATAGGGATCGGATTTCATGGGACCATTTATTCCTTCATTTGGGAACTTATACAAATTAATTGCAGTAGACTACGTTTTCAAGTGCGGATAGAAGCACAAGCTTTACCTCATTGTGATGCTAAAAGTGTTTCAAGATTTTTAATGAAAAATATTTTCGCTAGATACGAAATGCCTAGAATGATTATCATTAATGAAGGATCCCATTTCAGAAATAAATACATTCAGAGATTGACATAAAAATTTAATATTATTCAAAGAATCTCTATTGCCTATTATCCTCAAACCAGTGGGTTAGCTGAAATTTCTAATAGAGAGATTAAACAAATACTCGAAAAGACTGTAAACCCTAATAGAGTAGATTGGTCCACTAGATTGGATACCGCAGTATGAGTTTACAGGACTGTTTACAAAACTCCTATTAGAATGACTCCTTACAGATTGATTTTTGGAAAGACTTGTCACTTACCAGTAGAATTGGAGCATAAAGTATATTGGCCGATTAAAGAATTTAATTATAATTTGAAATATGTTAGTAAGAAGAGATTGTTACAATTAAATGATTTGGAAGAAAGAAATGAATCTTATGATCACGATAGTATTTATAAGGAGAAACTAAAGTTATGGCATGATCGAAAGATTAACCAGAAGAACTTTGAACCAGGACAAGAAGTTTTGTTTTACAATACTAGGCTGAAGTTATTCCCTGTGAAATTGAAGTCTCATTGGTTAGGACCCTTTACTGTGACTCAAGTTTATACTTATGGAGCTGTTGAAATTGCAGATCAGAAGACTAGAAATAGATTTAAAGTAAATGGACACAGATTAAAACCATATTTTGAGGGTAAAAGACTAAATTTTAAAGAGTTTTTAATGATCAGACAAACTGAATAGGTCGGGCTGACGACATTAAGCCAAGCACTTTATGGGAAGCAACCCATAATTATATTTATTTTTATTGCGGTTATAGTAGTTTTATTTAAAATTATTATTAGTTTGTAGTAGAATTGAACTTTACTACTCTTATTTACCCTTGAATCATCATAAAAATTGGATTCATAGAGAAAAATTTGAACGCATCCGGACCAGAGCAAAACTGCACAATTTTTGCCTTGGGCCCAGGCGGCGCCATCGACGCTGCTGACAGCGGGTTTTTCCCGAGACTCCAAGGAATTAAATATAGAAGGCTCACCGACGGTGGCCTCGACATTAGGAGTTTGAATGGCAGTTTTTGGAGTTTGAATGGCAGTTTTTGGCGATTTTTAGGAGGGAGCTATCCCGTTTAAACTCCTAAATTTGATTCCTAAGTTCATATTTCCCCCAATAATGAAGTGAAACTCCACCAAATTCATTTCTATTTCATCCAATTTCCCTGATAATCCCAAAATGCGAGTGTTCAACAAATGCGAGGGTTCGACCCGAGAAAGTTCATTAGTGCGGAAGCGCAACGAACCTTCAACAAGGTTCTGACGAAGAAAAGATTAGTCAAGGAACACGGACTTGTAAATCACGGATTGAATAATCCCTCTATGGCAATTGAAGAGATGATAGTGTGACAAAGATGGGAAGTGATGTGTTATACTACCGTCGCCATGATTGTTTCTGTGGTGAAGGAATTTTATGTAAATTAGCATTGAATCAACCAGGGAGTCGTTTATGTCTGAGGTAGATGGATAACTTTTACTCCTGCATGGATCAATGAATTATATATGATCAAGAACGTTCTTGTCTGCCATTATTCTAACTTCGTCCTGACAAGAAACCAGATGAATGAGATTTACCAATATTTAACGGATGAAATTGAAGATTAGGAAATGAGATAAAATGGGTATGTTAGTTTGTCTGCGACACTCCTAAATCTCATTTCAAAACACTGACACTACTTCATTTCTGAAAAATTGTTACCGATAATGAAGATTGGTAAAGTTTCTAAAGAAAGTGTTATTTTGAATTATTACATCCAAATGGGACTACCGATCGACATTGGATGAGTAGTTGTGAAGTCGGATTTAGGGCTAATTGTTCATGGATCAACTTATGGGATTGGAAACCCTTCCACAATTTTCTCACTTTGAAGTCAATTCCAAGTGTCCTATGAAAATTGGGAAAAGGTACTTCTAGCCTTTGGACCAAACTGAGAGATTCTCAACCTATGAAGATGAAAATGACATGACTATTATGGTGGATCAATCATCTCAGAATTCACTGTCGATTCAACCTTTAGTTCCGAAAAAGACTCTGGTGATCCTGTGGAGAATCAAGAAATTTAAGAAGGAGGTACAAAATGTCATGAATGCAATTAATAATATCTCTGATTTCTTCGATCATCTAGACTGAAGGATGAAAGAACATTTTTCTCACTCTGTACATATAGAAGATAGTTTGATACGACTGATGAGGAGGATGAAATTGATAGAAGAGGACTCTATTGAAGAATTTCCATACCGACCCTTCTATAACCTCTTCGTACATGTGCAATCAATAGGTGATCTCAGAGGAGAATCTAGAACTGAATCTGAAGAGTAGTAAATTTATATTGTTACATGTCTATCTATGTATGTAATTTGATTTGAACTTTGCATTTGCTTTACTTTAGAATTATGCTTTTAGATTTCTGTATAGTTGAGACTATC
>NW_018218150.1:3969-5123 GCF_001263595.1 Phalaenopsis equestris | reverse complement strand
AGAAAATACCAAACTTAGGTGTGAAAAATACCAAACTTAGGTGTGATATGTAACGTAAATTGTAACTCTTGAAATTTATATATAATTGTGATGTTTTGTATTGTGATAAGTACATCATTTAATCACTAAAATATGTCTATAATGATTGAACATATGTCGTTGAGGCTTGAAATTGATCAAAATCACAAAAATACAGGAATTGAACCAATCAATAGAGCCCGCCGACGGCGGACATTTCCAGAGACTTAGGAATAATTTCATTAGAGCGCACCGACGGCGTTGAATACCTCGTCGACGGTGATACCTCGTCGACGGTGAGATCCCCAAAAAACACCTTTAACCGCAATTTTGACCAGTCAGCTGCTACTATTTATCATCCCCTTCCTCTAAACATATGATTTTTAACCTATATCTTGGGAGATCTTGGATTGGGAGGCAATTTCAAGGCATTTAGACACCAGATTTGATCATCTCTTGGTAAGTGCTTCACTCCAAACTAAAAATATTTGATTTTCATCATGGATTTCTTCCACATTGATGAGATCCAAAAAAATTGAGAATGTGAAGAAAATATTGGGAAGAAATTCATGGAACTTAGTGTTGAAGTCTTAGAACTACTCTTCGAAGCCATTATGTGCATATTTGAATAATATTTTAGAATTTTTCTATAATTGTGTTTAGATTGAAATGGCTCCACGACAAAAGAGATGACTTGAGTTTGACGAGTCTTGCTTCATCCATGCGAAGGCTCAATCGAGATTTACTTCAGTGTTTGAAGGAAAGAAATGCATACAAGATCAAGTTCTTGAGAGTGCGAGAGGATAAATTGAACAAGTTATTGTCGAGCGGAGGTGAGAAAACTTCTGTTACACCACCAATAAGGCTGTTGCTAATATTGTGAAAGAATTCTATGCCAATGTGTTCTATTCTGAAGATGAAATCGTTCAAGTGTGGTGATTTCCTGTTGAATTTAATGCCGCCCGCATTAACTCCTTTTATGAAGTCCCGGACTCTCATAACCGCCACTATGAATCCTTCAGTACTATGGAAAGCCACCTGAATGATGTGATCAACTTTCTCACTGATAGGAAAGGAACATGGAAGATTAAGCAACGAGAACGGGTAAATTTTTCTGCTTCCATGTTAAATGCCAC
>NW_018218150.1:0-2531 GCF_001263595.1 Phalaenopsis equestris | reverse complement strand
AAAGAAATGTGATGTTCAAAATCATTAAAGGCTATTAAGATATAGTAATCTTCACTTGAAAATGGAAAAAGAAAGGATTGACAATAATTCCTGAAAAGAAAAGAAAAATATACAGGATTGAAAGCAATCTAAATGAAAGAGAGAAAAGAAAGAAAAATTATGAAGGTGAGGAGAAGCTTGAGGATACGCTTAATCAAAAATTGGCTTCATTTGACCTACCTAAAGGGAAAACCTAAATACCTTCCTGATCTTATAATTATGGATTAGATCTTTTACTAGTAGTGTTCCCATGAAATTCCTATCCTTTCAATATTCTAAGTAACTTAATATTGCAACGTATAGTCATTCTTGAAACAGTCATTCTTGAAACTAATAGAAGACTAGAGCTCTTAAACTTGATGACTAGATAATCTTGTAGCTACAAAGTTAATTTAATTACCTGAATTTTTTTTGAAAAATCTCACAATGGTATTTATCTAAATCAAACTTTTAGTATTTTCTGAATTAAAATTTTACTACAAAAGATCATAACTTTTACAAAGTACTAAAATTAGTTAAGGACAAGTAATAGTTAAGTTTGGGGGATTTTGACCAAAGGAAAATATGTTGAGATTTTCATACCTATTTTACATTATTTTTTATGATATTACACTTCAAAGAAAGGTATTTTTTGATGTTTTGTTGTAGGAATTATGAATTAGGTTCATTGGAGAAAAAAAATGCAAAAAGGAGCGAATTTGGAGCGAAAAACAGCAAAATGTGAAGATTTGAACTAGGGCGCCAACGGTGAGCCCAACGGCGCCGACGGTGGACTTTTCCTGAGACTCTAGATTTAATTCACTTAAAAGTCCCACCAACGATGCCCTCGAGGCCGCCAACGGCGAGCTCGGCGATTTTGTGCCAAAAAGCATTGGATGAGGATGAATTTTTGAGGGGTGCTTAGGCAACTCTTAAGAAAACACATCCACAACTTTAAAAGAAGATTTTGGCCGAAAATAGAAGACGTCCTGGATGTTAGAAAGGCCCTGGAGGTTAGAGAGGTTCCATTAGTGTATAGAGAATTTACTAGAGAGTCTAAATTGTGAGGAATTCTTCGAGAGATTGTATGAGTGAAGGGAAAGCGAGAGATTTCTTTCTCCTTATTGCTTCGAAGAGGAATTTTGTGTACTGTAAAGAAAGGAAGAGATTTCGAGGAACTTCGAGCAGCTTGCTTGGGGAGAAATTAGAGATAAGTTTATTTACTTGTTGTAGTTTGTATGACTTTGCTTTTGTGTATGAATTCCAAGTTTTGTTGTGTTTCCCCCATGAGATCTGAGTAGTTTCCTCTGTCTTTCTCATTGTCTTGAGATCTGTGAAATGGTGATTTGAATTAGTTGAACCATGAAAATGTTAACGAAATTGTGATGATCTTTTCACTTCAATCTTAATTTACTTTCAATCTGGCCAATTGATTTTTTAAAATATGTAGAGTTTTACAACTAAAGTGAAGATTAAATCCAAGATTCAGGGAGGTCAAAGCCCTTGGAAGTTGGGTGCAAATAAATAGGGAAATAAAATTATCGGGCGTAGAATTGGAGATTTTAGAGTGACAGAATAAAATCCTTAATTTGGTCCTATCGTTTGGTTGCTGAAGTGTAGATGTTATCCCTTAGGCGAAAGGAACGTGGGAGCTCCGAGGTGAGAGCCAGTATCCTCTCAGCCTAGCTGCAGATTCAGTAAACAAGTGTAAGATTAGTCAATGTTCTTTATGCCTGGACCTAAGGGTAAAGAATAAGTATGCTCCTATTTGGCACAATATAATTTGAACTAATTCACTTTATCCATTCACTATAATTTCCAGACTATGAGAAGGATATTTTCTTATATATTGAATATCACATTAGAACTTTCATTAGTATAATTATTTATTTAAGAGATATTAAAATTACATATTTATTTCAATTGCTTATTAGTGACAGATAAGCAAATTGAATTCCATTATTGGGATTAAGTATTGCTTTTGTAAAATCTTAGTTCGTAGTTCTAATATTACTTCCTGTGGGATCGATATCTAGGACTCCATTAGAGCTCTATATTACTTGAGCGATACGTATACTTGCATTGATAAGTGTGACTTTACGATTATTGAATATTTTATACATACATCTTTATCGAATCTATAAGCGTTATTAAGTTTTTGGTGCAGATGTTGAAGAATTAAATCTTTTAACAGCAGTATTAAATACTTATATTTTTAAGCATATATAAAATTGCTGTCACACAGCTCGGAGTGGAACAAAAGTTATATCAAATTATAATAATACCATGGCCCACCTCACTAACCTACCAGAAAACGTCGATCTGGTCATTAAATATTACAAAGGATTAAACTTCGAGATAAGCTTAACTTTGTGAGAAAGCATATAATGACGGAACTTTTGAACTGCGAAGATTAAGCCCAAACAATGTTTCTCAATCAGACGATATCTGACTTCCGTTGGAATCAAACGATAGCTTAGTAGTAAAGGGCATTTTCTTTACCCTTATCGTTG
>NW_018218149.1:0-1040 GCF_001263595.1 Phalaenopsis equestris | reverse complement strand
CATTTGAAATAATGTGCGATGCTAGTGCTTATGCTGAGCAGAGGACAAATGCACGACAAAGTTTTTAAGGTTATATATTATGCTAGTAAGACTCCAAAAGATGCTCAAATTAATAATAATACTACTGAAAGAGAGCTATTAACTTTTATTAATGCCTTTGATAAATTTAGACCTTACTTAATTGGAACTAAATGTATAGTGCATACAAATCATTCTACTATTAAATACTTGATGCAAAAGAGGGATGCTAAACCAAGATTAATTAGATGGATACTTCTATTGCAAGATTTCAATTTTATTATAGTAGTTGATAGAAAGGGAAATGATAATCAAATAGTCGATCATTTGTCTAGACTAGAAAAAGAAATATTAACTAATTTTGAAAATGAAATTTTAGAAAATTTTCCTAATGAACAATTATATAATATTGATGAAATAAATATATCGTGGTATGTTAACCATGGTATGTCGATATAGTTAATTATATTGTAAGTGATATTTTACCACCAGATATTAAGAATCAACATTTAAAAAAATTTATATATGATTTCAAATTCTATTTCTGGGATGATCCATATTTATATAAACAATGTAAAGATCTAATTATTAGGAGGTGTGTGTCTTATGAAGAAACTCAACAAACAACTGAAAGATGTCATGATTCTGAATTTGGCAGACATTTTGGAATAAATAGAACTGCATATAAAATTTTGTAAGCTGGATTTTATTAACCTACTCTTTTTAGTGATGTTGATGAATATATTAAAACAAGCAATCGATGTCAGTGAGTAGGAAATATTTATAGAAGAAACAAAATGCCTCTAAATTACACATTGGAAGTTGAAATTTCTGAGGTGTGGGGATTAAATTTTATGGGACCATTTATGCCTTCATTTGGAAAAAAATATATATTAATTGTTGTTGATTATATGTCTACATGGATTGAAGCTGCTGTTGTACCTAAATGTTGCTTTGAGTATTTCTAAGTTTTTAAATAAAAATATCTTTACAACATATGGAATGCCAAGAGTAATTATTAC